>NW_021703781.1:15649643-15679098 GCF_005190385.1 Monodon monoceros | reverse complement strand
GGGGCCCGAAAAGGGGGAAGACAAAAAAGGACAAAGCCCACAAAAAAAAAAAAAAAAAAAAAAAAAAAAAAAAAAGAATAGCTGGTTGTCAAGAGAAAACGATGCAAATTCAAGAAAGGATGAGGGGCTTCCCTGGTGGTGCAGTGGTTGAGAGTCCGCCTGCCGATGCAGGGGACACGGGTTCGTGCCCCGGTCTGGGAAGATCCCACCTGCCGCGGAGCGGCTGGGCCCGTGAGCCATGGCTGCTGAGCCTGCGCGTCCGGAGCCTGTGCTCCGCAACGGGAGAGGCCACAACAGTGAGAGGCCCGCGTACCGCAAAAAAGAAAAGAAAAGAAAGGATGAGGTGTGTTGTGTGGCGTTTGTAGGAAAGACTCCTTTCTAATATCCACAGTATATTCCCAAAATACAAAGTTGCTGATTTTTAAAAACTGTCACCCGGCAAATCATTGCACTCTGACCAGAAACAACTGGCCAATGGGTCTGAGTCATCAGGATTGTCATAATCCACATCTATGAATGTTTTCCAGCATTATATTGTGATGTCTACATTTGAACTAATTTGCTACTTCACCATCTGTTTAAAAATGATCCTCACAGGTGGCTGGCTGCCAGTCAGATGCCACACATTTGGTCATGCACAATGCAAGTTGTTTTGTTTTGTTTTTTTAAAAAAAGCTCTTAAGAGTGTGTATGTCTGTGTGTTTGTATAAGGAAGTGAAAATAATTATTCAAAACAAACAAGGTGGATTACTTTTATTAATATGTGTGGAATGATATGGCAGTGCAGTGGTGGTAGGGGCGTAAGCAGGAGAAGGAGGTATGCAAGAATGTTTGCAATTAAGAAAGGACAGGTAAATTAGCATTCTCTATTCTGATTGCTACAAATGCCTTACCTACCCTCATTTTCTGCCTCAGAAAAGCAATTAGAAGCCTGGATATTAGTAGGCATTGTATTTTATTTGGCTCTTTTGTATGATGTGAAGAAATCAAGAGGTTTGTGTATGTGCATGTATATGCAAACATGCATGCAAGCATATTTATATATGTGTGTGTGTGTGTGTGTGTGTGTGTGTGCACTTAAAAGTGCTGGCCTGACATGAAAAGATGCTCAAAATTGCTAATTATTAGAGAAATGCAAATCAAAGCTACAATGAGGTACCACCTCACCCCAGTCAGAATGGCCATCATTAAAAAGTCTACAAACATTGTAAATCAACTATACCTCAATAATTTTTTTTTTAAAGTCTACGAATAACAAATGCTGGAGAGGATGTGCAGAAAAGGGAACCCTCCTACACTGTTGGTGAGAATGTAAGTTGGTGCAGCCACTATGGAAAAGAGTATGGAGGTTCCTCAGAAAACTAAAAATAGAATTACTGTATGATCCAGCAATCCCACTCCTGGGCATATATCTGGACAAAACTATAAATCAAAAAGATATATGCACCCCTATGTTCACAGCAGCCCAATAGCCAAGACATAGTAAAAACCTTAATGTCTATTGACTGAAGAATAGATAAAGAAGATGTAGTACATGTATACAAAGGAATACCACTCAGCCATAAAGAAGAACAAAATAATGCCATTTGCAGCAACACTGATGCAACTAGAGATTATCATACTAAGTGAAGTAAATCAGACAAAGACAAATATCATATGATATCACTTATATGTGGAATCTTAAAAAAATGGTACAAATGAACCTATTTACAAAACAGAAATTGAGTCACAGATATAGAAAATAAACTTATGGTTACCAAGGGGAAAAGGTGGGGAGGGATAAATTGGGAAAATGGGATTGACATATACACACTACTACATATAAAACAGGTTAACTAATAAGAACTTACTGTATAGCACAGGGAACTCTATTCAACACTATTCTGTAATGACCTATATGGGAACAGAATCTAAAAAAGAGTGGATATATGTATATGTGTAACTGACTCACTTTGCTGTACAGCAGAAACTAACAAAACATTGTAAATCAACTATACTCCAATTTAAAAATTAATTCAAAATATGTGGAATCTAAAATATGACACAAACGAACCTATCTATGAAACAGAAGCAGACTCATGGACATAGAGAACAGACTGGTGGTCACCAAGGGGGAGGGGGTTGGGGGAGGGATGGAGTGGGAGGTTGGGGTGAGCAGATGTAAGCTTTTTTATAGAGAATGGATAAACAACAAAGTCCTACTGTCTAGCACAGGGAACTATATTCGATGTCCTGGGATAAGTCATAATGGAAAAGAATATTTTAAAAAGAATGTGTATATATATATATATATATATATATATATATATAACTGAATCACTTTGCTGTACAGAAGTAATTACCATAACATTGTAAATCAACTACACTTCAATTAAATAAATAAATCCTCATTACAATTAAAATGAAAAAAAAAGCATTAGCCTGAAAATTCCACTGGTCAACAGATTTTTGTAGAATTTTTCTGCCCACCACACCAGCTAAAGACTAATTAGAATGTTGAATATAACAAAATGCTCCACTTTCACAGAAAAGGAAAGCGTATAGCAACCTAACACTTATTACAGTAGTTCTCCCTTATCTGAGGTTTTGACTTCCATGGTTTCAGTTACTTGAGGTCAACAGTGGCCTGAAAATATTACATGGAAAATTCCAGAAATAAACAATTCCTGAGAGGAGACTTGGGGGCCATTTTGTGAAAAGGTGAAGACTGAGCAGTTGTGGCCACGTTGCCGACCTCGAGCAGCAGTCAGCTTTTTTTTGTATACTTGTTGAAGTTGATAATATTGTAATATGATTTAGGGACTCATACTTGTGTACAAAGGCAGGGGCAAGTTCCTATAACATTGTTTTCAACATATTTTCCAATAGATATTTTATTCAACACTTTGAAGATGGAAAAACCTCTTCTAGTCAAACAGCAGGTATCTGAAAAATCGAGTTTCATACATAGGGCATCTCTAGGCTATGGAAAGGAAAGTAGCACTTCACTGGTGCCATTTATGTATTATATTGATTATCTGGTAAATTCGGCAAAATGCCTTCATCTTAAAAATCTTAAGAAGTTTTGCTTCTTCAAGTCTGTATAATAAGGGAGTCTCTCCACAAGAGGTTCAGAAATCCTGTGTGTGCTGCCCTGACTACATTGCATGATGCAACAAGAAAAGAGAAATAGAATTGTGGCCAAAAAAATTTAGTCTCTAAAGAATTTCTAGGATATAACTGATATGGAAGAAGTTGAGTTTGTTTCATTGTTTTTCCCATTATTAATTTATGTTGAAGTACAAGACTTTTTGTTAGAGAGCTTCATTTTTCTTCATCTCAAACCTCCTGTTTGCCTGGTCTTTTAATGTACTGTTATGATTTGTATACATAATAACTCAAAAGAGTTTATGCATCTCCATAGATATATTACATAAAAAATTCTTTAAGCCATTTTCTTTCAATTGTGCTTAAATTATTTAAAAGTAAACCAACTATTTTGGCACTTAAAAACAAAAACAAAACTCCTTCAAGGGCAAAGGGCAACATGCAGCAATTATTCTTGAGTAGAGATGAGAAAAAAACACTATTGATGCAAATACTACTTTGCCTTCAGACTGTAGGCCAGGAATGGTGAATGATAATAAGCTGTTAGTGCTCCCCAAAATATGAAGAAATGCTGGAGTGGTCACTTAAAATTCCCTGAAACAGAAGCTGAGACAAGGTTAAGTCCTTCTGTTCTAACTACATGTAGACTTGAAAGATCCAGTAAGATAATAATGTTTGGCAATAGGTAAATTGCTGATATGATTAGGTAGTTGGCACTTAATTTCATTTGTCCCCTTGGTTCCAGTAACCAAGAAATATTTAGTGAGTTAGGGGAAAAGTGCTAAGATGAAAGGGATATTTTTCTTGTTCTCAAAGAGTTTGCAGACTTCTAGTGAACACCATTTATAACTGTATCCAGGTAAGTCTCAGAATGTTCATTTACAGAGAGTTGTGGAATCATGGAAAGTGACAAAGAAACAGATAACATTTATTTGCCAGGAGTAGATGTTTATGCATTTCAGAAACTGTTCTATAATGGGATATATTTTTTAAATAAATTTAGTATGCAATGTTTTTGTTTTAACCATTGAATAAAGTTAAGAGACATATAATTTTACTGCTACAAATACTGCTTTTCACTAAGGCAGAAAAATCAAAACCACTGAATTTCTTCCCTATATACGGTAGCCCCAATTATTTTTGCTTGTTTGTTTATAGTTTCTGTTAAGAATTTGGCACAAATAAATGGAAAGACATCATGTGTTCGTGGACTGGAAGACTTAACATATTTATGATGTTAATAATACCCAAAGCAATCTACAGATTTAATGCAATCCCTATCAAAATACCAACAATGGTTCTGGCAGAAATAGAAAACTTCATCCTAAAATTCAAATGGAATCTCAAGGTTATCCCAGATAACCAAAAGAATTTTAAAAAAGAGGAAAAAAATTAGAGACATCACACTTTCTGATTCCAAAACTTATTTTAAAACTACAATAATTAAAACAGTGTGATATCATCTCAAAGACAGATATAGAAACCAATGGAATAGAATAGAGGTCCTCAAACTAAACCCTATCATATATGGTCAAGTGATCTTCAACAAGGGTGACAAGACCATTCAGTGCAAGAAAGAACAGTCTCTTCAACAAATAGTGCTGGTAAAATTAAATATATACATGAAAAGAATAAAGTTTAACTCTTACCTTATACCATATACGAAAATTAACTGTAAATGGAACAAAGACCTACATGTAAGAGCTACAACTATAAAACACTTAGAAAAAAACATAGGGGAAAAGCTTTATGACACTGGATTTGGCAATGATATCTTGGATATGACACCAAAAGTACTGGCAACAAAAATAAAAATAAATTATATCAAAATTTAAAACTTCTGTCCATCAAAGGAAAGAAGCAACAGAGTGGAAAAAAAAAAGAATAAGAGAAAAATATTTGTGAATCATATACCTGCTAAGGGGTTAATATCCAGAATATATAAAGAATCCCTACAACTCAACAACAACAACCCAATTAAAAAACAGACAAAGAGCCTGAACAGATATTTCTCCAAAGAAGATACACAAATGGCTAACAAAATAAACATAAAGATGCTTAACATCACTATTAGGGAAATGCCGATCAAA
Source organism: Monodon monoceros (assembly GCF_005190385.1). Classification (NCBI taxonomy): domain Eukaryota; kingdom Metazoa; phylum Chordata; class Mammalia; order Artiodactyla; family Monodontidae; genus Monodon; species Monodon monoceros. Next base: position 15,673,921 of record NW_021703781.1, on the reverse strand, counting down.
ACCACAATGTGATACCACCTCACACCCACCAGGGTGGCTACTATGAAGGGGTGAGGGAAGGAAAAAGAGAGAGACAGAGGAAGAAGGAGGGAGGGAGGAAGGAAGGAAGGAAGGAAGACAGATGGTGATGATGTGGAAAAACTGAAACCCTTGGTGGAAGTGTCAAATGGTACAGCTTCTATGAAAAACAGTATGGCAATTCTTCAAAAAGTTAAACATAGACCTACCATAAAATCCAACAATCCTACTTCTGGGCATATATCCAAATGAACTGAAAGCAGGATATCAAAGAGATATTTATACATCCATCGACAGTAGCCAAAAGGTGAAAGCAACCTATGTATCCATTGACAGATGAATAGATAAACAAAATGTGGTATATACAACAGAATATTATTCAGTCTTAAAAAGAAAAGCAATTCTGACACATGCTACAACACGGATAAACCTTGAAGACATTATACTAAGTAAAATAAGCCAGTCATAAGGCAAATACTGTAAGATTCCACTTATCTAAGCTATCTAGTCAAATTCATAGAGACAGAAAGTACAAGGCACTGGGGGGAGTGGAGAATGGGGAATTGTTGTTTAATGAGTATAGAGTTTCAGTTTTGCAAGATGAAAAGAGTTCTGGAAATTGGCTGCCCAACAATGTAGATGTCTAAATGTACACTTAAAAATGATTTAAAAAAATAGTAAATTTTATTTAGGTGTATTTTACCACAACTTTAAAAAAATAATTTGAGAATCCCTTTCATAGTTAAGAATTGGATTGGGGGTTTACAGGCCAAGGATTCTTTTTCCTATCTCTTAATATGTATTCCATCTAAGACTATGGTTCCTAAAGCAACCTGCAAAATGCAGGGTATTCACCCTGTTTCCTAGCCTCTGTTAGAGCCAAGAATGTATTCCACAAAATAGACCAAAATTAATTCCTCTTTTTTTTTTTTTTTTTTTTTTGCGGTACATGGGCCTCTCACTGTTGTGGCCTCTCCCATTGCGAAGCACAGGCTCCGGACGCGCAGGCTCAGTGACCATGGCTCACGGGCCCAGCCCCTCCATGGCATGTGGGATCTTCCCAGACTGGGGCATGAACCCGTGTCCCCTGCATCAGCAGGTGGACTCTCAACCACTGCGCCAGCAGGGAAGCCCTAATTCCTCTTTTAATTGACAATTTAGGCTGTGAACCTTTCTCCATCCTTCCTATAGAGGTGATTGGAATGAGATAATGAGGGAGCAAACAGAAATATAATTGATGTCAAAATGAAAATAAAATTAGAAAAGTGAAGAACTCACTTCAGCACAAAATTACGTACTTACATTATAGGAGTGATGATCACATGAAGAAGGGCCAGATAATAAGCACTGATTGTACACAATAATTTATTTCATACAGGGAGGAAAAAATAAATCAGCAAGGACATGGGAACATCTTTGCCATTGCTAGCTTTTTCTTGTAATTGCATATTTCACTCTGTGCTGATATTTTATGTGTAATACCTGAAACTGTCAAACACACCTCAGCCACTTGCCCACCATTCACTGAATCTACTCGTGAAGCTGAACTAAGAAGTGGTGGATGCACTGTTGGTAGGAATGTAAATTGGTACAGCCGCTATGGAAAACAGTACAGAGGTTCCTTAAAAAATTAAAAATAGAGCTACCATATGATCCAGTAATCCCACTCCTAGGTATAAACCCAGAAAAGATGAAAACTCTAATTCAAAAAGATACATGCATGCCAATGTTCATAGCAGCACTGTTTACAATAGCCAAGACACAAAAACAACCCAAGTGCCCATCAACAGACAACTGGCTTAAGAAGATGTGGTATATACACAAAATGGAATATTATGACTCAGCCATAAAAAAAGAATGAAATATTGCAGCAACATAAATGGACCTTGAGAATATTATAGTTAGTAAAGTATTCATAAGTCAGACAGAGAAACACAAATATTATATGATATCACTTACATGTGAAATCTAAAAAATAATACAAGTTAATCTATAGATAAAACAGAAACAGACTCATAGACATAGAAGACAAACTTATGGTTACCAAAAGGGAAAGGGAAGGGGGAGATAAATTAGGAGTATGGGATTAACAGATATAAACTACTATACATAAAACAGATAAGCAATAAGCAACAAGGATTTACTGCATAGCATATGGAACTATATTCAATATCTTATAATAACCTAAAATGGACAATAATCTGAAAAAAATATATTTATATTTGAATCACTTTGCTGTACACCTGAAATTAACACAATATTGTAAATCAACTATACTTCGATTTAAAAAAATAAAAGAAATGGTAGACAGATGTTTGAATGGAGCAGAGAAGAGGAGGATGGTATATTAGAGCTCAGCGAAGCAGAAATGGGAGATACTGCTCTCTGTTCAGACAGATAATAAAATCTCACAGACACTGGACATTAGCAGATAGCTATGTTTCATCCTGCTGCCCAATGAGTTGCTCCTCATGTAGCTCATGCAGGAGATTGAAAAGTAGCCAGTTTCTAACACTAGGCTGAGAAATAGAAAACAAAGTCAAAAAGGAAAATGTACTTGACTCTAATCTTCTTTCAGAGTTTGGCAAACAGAAGAAAATGTTCTATACAAATCAAAGACCACCTCTCACCTCATATATTACCTTGGAGGGTTGCATATCATTTACCTCTAACCATGTCTTAGAGTATTTGTTTGGCGTATTTTCAGAGGTCAGGTCCTGACAGACCTATTACACAACAAGCAATTTCATTCAGCTTGGAAATTGTACTTTGTAATTACACTATCCTTCAATAGTCACCCTGACTATAATGTAAATAATCCAGGGAATTATATGGCTTAACATACTTATACATTTAAAATAAAGTTGGCTGAGAGATTTAAAGCAAGGGATATAGGCTGATTCCCCTGCCCCTCTTCTCAATAATTCTCAAAGCCCATATCCAGGTGTATCAATTACTTTCGTATATATAATCTTTTAAACTCACAGTGTTGACCAGGGTTTCGGCTTCAGGACAACTCAGGGCTGTGTCCATACGGACAGGAGCTGAGTTTCCTGATGACCCAGGTGACGCTGAGAGGAAAAGGAGGTGGATCAAAAAAGATCTTGCTCCCACCAGAGCAACAGCCAGCTCTACCCACCACCAGTCCCTTCCATCAGGAAACTTGCACAAGCCTCATAGATAGCCTCATCCACCCGAGGGCAGACAGCAGAAGCAAGAACTACAATCCTGCAGCCTGTGGAACAAAAACCACATTCACAGAAAGATAGACAAGATGAAAAGGCAGAGGGCTATGTACCAGATGAAGGAACAAGATAAAACCCCAGAAAACAACTAAATGAAGTGGAGATAGGCAACCTTCCAGAAAAACAATTCAGAATAATGATAGTGAAGATGACCCAGGAACTCAGAAAAAGAATGGAAGCAAAGATCGTGAAGATGCAAGAAATGTTTTAAAAAGACCTAGAAGGATGAAAGAACAAACAAACAGAAATGAACAATAAAAAAACTGAAATGAAAAATACAATAGAAGGAATCAGTAACAGAATAACTGAGGCAGAAGAACAGATAAGTGACCTGGAAGACAGAATGGTGGAATTCATTGCTGCAGAACAGAATAAAGAAAAAAGAATGAAAAGAAATGAAGACAGCCTAAGAGACCTCTGGGACAACATTAAACGTAACAACATTCGCGCTATTGGGGTCACAGAAGGAGAAGAGAGAGAGAAAGGACCCGAGAAAATATGTGAAGAGATTATAGTTGAAAACTTCCCTAACATGGGAACGGAAATAGCCACCAAAGTCCAGGAAGCACAGAGAGTCCCATACAGGATAAACCCAAGGAGAAACACGCCAAGACCCATAGTAATCAAATTGGCAGAAATTAAAGACAAAGAAAAATTATTGAAAGCAGCAAGGGAAAAATGACAAATAACATACAAGGGAACTCCCATAAGGTTAACAGCTGATTTCTCAGCAGAAACTCTACAAGTCAGAAGGGAGTGCCATGACATATTTAAAGTGATGAAAGGGAATAACCTACAACCAAGATTACTCTACCTGGCAAGGATCTCATTCAGATTCGATGGAGAAATCAAAAGCTTTACAGACAAGGAAAAGCTAAGAGAATTCAGCACCACCAAACCAGCTCTACAACAAATGCTAAAGGAACTTCTCTAAGTGGGAAACACAAGAGAAGAAAATGACCTACAAAAACAAACCCAAAACAATTAAGAAAATGGTCATAGGAACATACATATCGGTAATTACCTTAAACGTGAATGGCTTAAACGCTCCAACCAAAAGACACAGGCTCGCTGAATGGATACAAAAACAAGACCCATATATATGCTGTCTACAAGAGACCCACTTCAGACGTAGGAACACATACAGACTAAAAGTGAGGAGATGGAAAAAGATATTCCATGCAAATGGAAATCAAAAGAAAGCGGAAGTAGCCATACTCATATCAGATAAAATAGACTTTAAAATAAAGAATGTTACAAGAGACAAGGAAGGACACTACATAATGTTCAAGGGATCAATCCAAGAAGAAGATATAGCAATTATAAATATATATCATCCAATGTAGGAGCACCTCAATACATAAGGCAACTGCGAACAGCTATAAAAGAGGAAATCGACAGTAACACAATAACAGTGGGGGACTTTAACACCTCACTTACACCAATGGACAGATCAGCCAAAATGAAAATAAATAAGGAAACAGAAACTTAAAATGACACAATAGACCAGATAGCTTTAATTGATATTTATAGGACATTCCATCTAAAAGAAGCAGATTACACTTTCTTCTCAAGTGCGTCCGGAACATTCTCCAGGATAGATCACATCTTGGGTGACAAATCAAGCCTCAGTAAATTTAAGAAAATTGAACTCATATCAAGCATCTTTTCTGACCATAACGCTATGAGATTAGAAATGAATTACAGGGAAAAAAATGTAAAAAACAAAACACACGGAGGCTAAACAATACATTACTAAATAACCAAGAGATCACTGAAGAAATCAAAGAGGAAATCAAAAAATACCTAGAGACAAATGACAATGAAAACACGATGGTCCAAAACCTATCGGATACAGCAAAAGCAGTTCTAAGAGGGAAGTTTATAGCTATACAAGCCTACCTCAAGAAACAAAACAAATCTCAAATAAACAATCTAACCTTACACCTAAAGGAACTAGAGAAAGAAGAACAAACAAAACCCAAAATTAGCAGAAGAAAAGAAATCATGAAGATCAAAGCAGAAATAAATGAAATAGGGACAAAGAAAACAATAGCAAAGATCACAAAACTAAAAGCTGGTTCTTTGAGAAAATAAACAAAATTGATTAACCTTTAGCCAGACTCATCAAGAAAAAGAGGGAGGGGACTCAAATCAATAAAATTAGAAATGAAAAAGGAGAAGTTATAACAGACACCGCAGAAATACAAAGCATCCTAAGAGACTACTACAAGCAACACTATACCAATAAAATGGACAACCTGGAAGAAATGGACAAATTCTTAGAAAGGGATAACCTTCCAAGACTGAACCAGGAAGAAACAGAAAATATGAACAGACCAATTACAAGTAATGAAATTGAAACTGTGATTAAAAATCTTCCAACAAACACAAGTCCAGGACCAGATGGCTTCACAGGTGAATTCTATCAAACATTTAGAGAAGAGTTAACAACCATTCTTCTCAAACTCTTCCAAAAAACTGTAGAGGAAGGAACACTCCCAAACTCATTCTATGAGGCTACCATAACCGTGACATCAATACCAGACAAAGATATTACAAAAAAAGAAAATTACAGACCAATATCACTGACGAATAAAGACGCAAATATCCTCATCAAAATACTAGCAAACAGAATCCAACAACACCTTAAAAGGATCTTACACCATGATCAAGTGGGATTTATCCCAGGGATGCAAGGATTCTTCAACATACACAAAGCAATCAATGTGATACACCATATTAAAAAATTGAAGAAGAAAAACCATATGATTATCTCAATAGATGCGGAAAAAGCTTTTGACAAATTTTGACACCCATTTATGATAAAATATCTCCAGAAAGTGGGCATAGAAGGAACCTACCTCAACATAAAAAAGGCCATATACGACAAACCCACAGGAAACATCATTCTCAATGGTGAAAAACTGAAAGAATTTCCTCTAAGATCAGGAACAAGACAAGGATGTCCACTCTCACCACTATTATTCAACATAGTTTTGGAAATCCTAGCCACGGCAATCAGAGAAGAAAAAGAAATACAAATTGGAAAAAAAGAAGTAAAGCTGTCACTGTTTGCAGATGACATGATACTATACATAGAGAATCCTAAAGATGCCACCAGAAAATACTAGAGCTAATCAATGAATTTGCTAAAGTTGCAGGACACAAAATTAATGCACAGAAATCTCTTGCATTCCTATACACTAATGATGAAAAATCTGAAAGAGAAATTAAAGAAACACTCCCATTTACCATTGTAACAAAAAGAATAAAATACGTAGGAATAAACCTACTTAGGGAGACAAGAGACCTGTATGCAGAAAACTGTAAGACACTGATGAAAGAAATTAAAGATGGTAGCAACAGATGGAGAGATATACCATGTTCTTGGATTGGAAGAATCAATATTGTGAAAATGACTATACTACCCAAAGCAATCTACAGATTCAATGCAATCCCTATCAAATTACCAATGACATTTTTTAGAGAACTAGAACAAAAAATTTAAAAATTTGTTTGGAGACACAAAAGACCCCGAAGAGCCAAAGCAGTCTTGAGGGAAAGAAGTGGAGCTGGAGGAATCAGACTCCCTGACTTCAGACTATACTACAAAGCTACAGTAATCAAGACAATATGGTACTGGCACAAAAACAGAAATATAGATCAATGGAACAAGATAGAAAGCCCACAGATAAACCCACACACCTATGGTCAACTAATCTATGACAAAGGAGACAAGGGTATACCATGGAGAAAAGACAGTCTCTTCAATAAGTGGTCCTGGGAAAACTGGACAGCTACATGTAAAAGAATGAAATTAGACCACTCCCTAATACCATACACAAAAATAAACTCAAAATGGATTAGAGACCTAAATGTAAGGCCAGACACTATAAAGCTCTTAGAGTAAAACATAGGAAGAGCACTCTTTGACATAAATCACAGCAAGATCTTTTCTGATCCACCTCCTAGAGTAATGGAAATAAAAACAAAAATAAATGGGGCCTAATGAAACTTCAAAGCTTTTGCAAAGCAAAGGAAACCATAAACAAGATGAAAAGACAACCCTCAGAATGGAAGAAAATATTTGCAAATGAATCAGTGGACAAAGGATTAATCTCCAAAATATAAACCAGCTCATGCAGCTCAATATTAAAAAAACAAACAACCCAATCCAAAAATGGGCAGAAGACCTAAATAGACATTTCTCCATAGAAGACATACAGATGGCCAAGAAGCACATGAAAAGCTGCTCAACATCATTAATTATTAGAGGAATGTAAATCAAAACTACAATGAGGCATCACCTCATACCAGTTAGAATGGGTATCATCAGAAAATCTACAAACAACAAATGCTGGAGAGGGTGTGGAGAAAAGGAAACCCTCTTGCACTGTTGGTGGGAATGTAAATTGGTACAGCCTCTATGGAGAACAGTATGGAGGTTCCTTAAAAAACTAAAAATAGAGCTACCATACGACCCAGCAATCCCACTCCTTGGCATGTACACAGAGAAAACCATAATTCAAAAAGACACATGCACCCCAATGTTCATTTCAGCACTATTTACAATAGCCAGGTCATGGAAGCAACCTAAATTCCCATAGACAGATGAATGGATAAAGAAGATGTGGTACATACATACAATGGAATATTACTCAGCCATAAAAAGGAACGAAATTGGGTCATCTGTAGAGACGTGGATGGATCTAGAGACTGTCATACAGAGTGAAGTAAGTCAGAAAGAGAAAAACAAATATCGTATATTAACGCATATATGTGGAACCTAGAAAAATGGTACAGATGAACCAGTCTGCAGGGCAGAAATTGAGACACAGATGTAGAGAACAAACATATGGACACCAATGGGGAAAGTGGCAGCGGGGTGAGGGGAGGTGATGAATTGGGAGATTGGGATTGACATGTATACACTGATGTGTATAAAATGTATAACTAATAAGAACCTGCTGTATAAAAAAATAAAATAAAATTTAAAATTAAAGAAAAAAAAACTCACAGTGTTTACTAGCTTTTTCTTTTCAAACATTGGTTTGGGGAGAATTCTATTTCGGTGCAGCTTTTCAGGCCCTCACAGGATAAAGAAAAAATAAAAGATACTCTTTTTTACACAATAAATAAATATTACTTGGGCTTGATTTTAGGTTGCTTTCCAGCATCTGATATTGGTTACTTAACTACTTAAAGCCTTAGATATTTATATTCATTTGTAAAATGAGGGTACACGTTCAACACCTATCTTGTAAGGTTGTTGTAAAAGTTAGAGATGATGTATAAAGATATGGAGCCAGAATTCTACACTTATTACCTGGGTAGCCTTGCATAAGAAGCCTAGATGCTGCTATAACTTAGTTTTCTCATCTGTATAAAAGGATATTATATGCTTACAGCACAGAGTTTCGTGAGAACTAGAAGAAATTATATATATGAACATCTTAGCAAGTGCTTAGTAAATGTTAGCATTGACGATGATGCGGTGATGTTGATGATGAAAAGGAAAATGATGATGCCTACACATAGTAGTTGCTCAATAAAGTATAGCTATTGTTTTTAATGTTACTGAATTTAAAGAAGACTGCATAAGTTCTATGCCATGTGTATTCAGAACAGGAAAACGGGACCATGTGGTGTTATCATTGTCCATTCTGACTTAGAATGTAGCAACAAGAAAATAATCCAGGTTTATAATTTGATGAGCACCTGAATTCATTTACAAAAATGACCAGAATAAAAGGACCAATTTTCAATGGCTTGATGCAGCAATTCTCAGTCCTTGTTGTGCATTAGAATTAACTCTAAATTTTTCTAAAATGACAGCCAAAACCCTTCCCCCCTCAATAAGTGTTGGCTGTAGCAGCTCTGCAGGTGACCATGATGTGCAGATCTTAAAAGCTACGTAGTTAGTCATTTGACATGTTTCTAGATTGTGGGCCACAGCTAGAGATCTAGTCTGAATAGAGGAAGATCTAGTCTTCAGCAAGGAAGAACAAATAGCAAATTCAAAATTCACATATCTTTCTATGCTTCACTTGTAAAATTTCTATTAACTCAAGACCCTATAACCTGATTTTAGGAAGTGGAATTGGCTGAATCTGGGTTTCTGAATAAAATGCTAACTAAGGAAATTCAAATAGTCAGAGAAATATTAAAACACTGTTGTTAATTTTTCATGGATACTAATATTTTTCAAAAGTCATGTATTTTACTTAAAATAAATAAAGAATTAGCCTTGAGATAAAACTGTATGTCATGCTCTGGCCTAAGCCAGTTGTAATTATTCAGAGCTGTAAGAATGTTTTAGGAGTTAGGACTTGAACCTTGGCCTATCTAACTTGACAGTCCATGTTTTTTTTCCATGTACCGTACTTCAATGGACCCTTCTGTCTTAGGAGAATATGCCCAGAATAAAAGGGATGAGAAGATGAGCCTCCAAAGTTTCTACCCCATATTCAACCCAACTAGCCCTAATCTTGTTGATTTTATATTTTGGCTTGCCTTTAAGGAAAAGTTGAACAGTGAAAAAGAGTTTCAAAAGTCCTAGATAACTAATTCATCCATTCTTCTCCTTATTATAGACTGCCAGAATTCTTACCAGTTTGTGTCACCAGGCAAAATGGTGATTCTGCAATTATCCAATTAATTTGAATCATGCTAAAACAATGTTTCCGGGTAAAGAGAGCCAAACAAAAATATTAATTCAGTAAAATGTGCTGAAATAATCTGGTTTCACCTGCATAGACCAAGTGAACTAGGTAACTGCCAAAACCTCACTTAGTTTGAAAGTGTGTAAACACAGCCAGAGCATGAAGTTCGCTATATTTGATTTCGCCTTCACTATAGAAAACCAAATCCTACACTAAGACTTCCAACAGAACAGTAATGAGAATGGGGAATTGAAGGTTTCAACCTCTCCTTTTGGGGAGAGGGAGAGGGCCTGGGTAGGACTGCATGCCAAACATTTACTAGCTTTGAAAAAAGGGCTGATAGGAAATTGCTCCTGAGAGAAGACCAAAGGTTGGGGCTTTGTGGAGAAAGGAACAGGGTGGTTTTTAAATCATAATGCTTTGTCAGTCAGCTTAGCACAAAGCATCAAGGCCTCTGCAGGGTAGAGAAAAATTCTGACATACTGAATGAAACAGGAAAACAAGATGTGAGAGGGAAGTTTAATGAACAATTTTGTGTCGATTTTTAAAAACTGGATTAGGTTCTCTTTTTTAAAGAAAACTTTAAAAGTAAAGGATAGCCAGTGATGTCAAAAGAAAAAGCAGTAGCAGTAAGGCCATCCAGATATGACTGGCACATGGTACACTGGAAAAAACTGGGCTGTCAAGTCAGATAGACAGAGGTTCAAACCCTGACTCCACCACTTACTAGCCTTGCCAAGTTATTTTCGCTAACTTTGCTTCCTCATCTGTAAAGGTAGTAATGAAGAGTACCTCCGATGACCAGTAGATATCGATTTCCTTACTGGAAATACAGAAGCTCAGGTCTCACCTCAAACCTACCGAATCAGCGTTTGAATTCTGAAAACATCCGTAGGTGGTCTATGTGGACACTAAAGTTTGAGAAGAACAGCTCTGACTCTATACCACCCAACAAATTGCTATGCTCTCCATTTCAACTGGTGAACAAAATGTTTAAGATTCAAATTGCTTCTGAAAAAACAGGCTTAATTCTACTTTTTTTCCCCTCATACTTAATATTTTAATCAAAAACATGAAAAATTTCAATGCCAGTATATACATAGTGTCACATTTTCTTTTTTTTCTAATTTGCAGTGAAGACCAGTTAATTCCTACTTTTAATGTTGTTCAGATATACTTAGCCCTTAGATGTTTTTGTCCACAAATGAAAGGCTTGCATGTGATTTTTATCCTTATCTTTCTATGATGGATATTATGAAGTGTTCAACCTACCAAACATTTAAAACTGTTTTTATGGGCTTCCCTGGTGGCACGGTGGTTGAGAGTCCGCCTTCCGATGCAGGGGACACGGGTTCGTGCCCCGGTCCGGGAAGATCCCACATGCCGCGGAGCGGCTGGGCCCGTGGGCCATGGCCGCTGAGCCTGCACGTCCGGAGCCTGTGCTCCACAACGGGAGAGGCCACAACAGTGAGAGGCCCGCATACCGAAGAAAAAAACAAAACAAAACTGTTTTTATGTAATATTCAAAACTTAACAATTTCTCTTCTATATATGGAATAATATTTTCCATGGTACCCTAAACTTATTCAAGAAGTTTTACATAGATTAGTTTATAAGAAAGAATTTTTTTAATTTTCTGAATTGTTCAAATTGTATGAAAGGAGACTTTTTAAAATTCTATTTTCTTTCTTTTCTACATCCATGAGTTGACTCAAAAAACTCAAAATTTCATTAACAAAATTTTAAGAAGAAAGCTGAAGCAGAGCTACCACTAAAAAAGGCCTCATGTCTGATAAAAAGGACAAAGATCTTCCTTGCAGGGGTTTAGCATCCTGAATCTGATGTTTAGGGGAGACCTTGGGATTCTCGTTTTCCAGACCAGTGAAGCTGATGTAACACTCGAAGAACCGAAGCCAGGAAAGGAGACGACCCCTCTGTCAGGACTAAGTAGAGGCAGCACAGAGGAGTAGTTAAGAGAGCAGGATTTTAGAATAAGAAAATCCTGAGTTCTTATGCAGGCCCTCCAATGGACTAGTTGTGTGATTCTGGGTATGATACATATTTTTCCGAATCTCAGTATGCTCTCTATAAAATGAGGAATCACAAACCTCACTGGATTATTGTGTGAATCAATTATATGAGTAAATATATGTATGGTATCCAGTAGAGTACCTGGCAGGTAGCAAGGGCTCAATAAATCACAGCTATTAGTATCATTATTTGAGTGTGCAAACTAAAGGCCCTTGGTTATGGATGCAAATCACACCTCCCTCCATCAGATTCAGGTGTTTCATTCTCAAGTACTCTGCACTGTGGGAAGCTGGGTATATAAGTTGCAACAAATATTCCATTGCAGTGTTCAGATAAAAAGTTACAGCACAATACTTTTTGAGCACTAATTTTGTTCCAAGAAGTTCTCTACGGGATTTACATATATTTTATGTTTTACTGTTCACAACAATATGTGTAATATTATTATGTGTTATTATCCTCATTCTATAGAATTGGAGCCTGAAGCACAAAGAAGAGCCTTGCCCAAGATCACACAGCAAAGTGGCTATGGTAGGCAGATGTCACTTTTTCTGTCATGTCCCTGCCCAGCATCTTAAACTTAGGAAATGTTTGAAGAGGGATCTTGTTATGGACATTGAATGGTGTGATGATTAAATTTATACGTCAACTTGGCTAGGCTATGGTGCCCAGTTGTTTAGTCAAACACTTGTCTAGATGTCACTGTGAAGGTATTTGTCGGATGTAATTGACATTTAATCACTAGACTTTGAGTAAAGCAGATGATTCTCCACATTGTAAATGAACTTCATCAATCAGTTGGAGGCCTTAAGAGCAAAGACAAATTTCCCAAAGAAGGATTTCAGCTTCACTACTGCGACATAGAAACACTGCCTGAGTTTCCAGGCTACCTGGCCTGCCCTGTGGAATTCAGATTCAAGATTGCCACATCAACTCTTACCTGAATTTCCAGGCTGCCAGCCTGCCCTACAAATTTGACTTTCCAGCTCCTACAATCACTTGAGCCAATTCTAAATAAAATAAAATAAGGTTCTGTTTCTCTGCAGAGCCCTAATACAAATAGGGACATAAATTTCCTCTCCCATCCCTTGAGACTTAAAGGCACCAATCACAAAGATGGACCAAGAATTGAGAAATTACTCTCAGTAGCAGTGACATCAAGAATGTGCTGGTGGCAAATATCCAGTGGCAGTGGTATCAGTGGCAGCTTCCTCATCAGGTTGTTCCTGGCCTCCCTGGCTTCTGCCCATTCTCTGAGACTGGCTTTCCAGCTTTAACATAGATTCTGTTATTCACTTTCCTTCATGCAATTTCCTTTTATGCTTAAGAAAGCCTAGTTGGTCTCTATTGCTTACAACGAGAGAATTCTGACTGTCCAGTAGTAGAGCAGTGATACGAATCCGGGTGTCTAACTCCACTGCCTGCCCTTTCAACCTACTTCCTACTACATCAGAATTTTTGATTTGGAAAGGACCTTAGCAATCAAGTCCAGTTTTATAGATAGGAAACTAAGACACTAACAATTGATTAAAAACAAGGATTCTAAAATTCAAGGGGAATAATGACTGAAAAATGATGCCAGGTTACAAAGGATTATATACAGGAAAAGAAAATAAAAAGGATTATACAATGAAGTATACATATATGTCCCACAAATCCCAGTATATCTAAACTAGGAATTGAAGCTGCAAAAAGACAAACTAAGAATGAATTAAAGGTCCAAAAGAGAAATTGCTTCCTTACTTTTCAGGAATAGGAGCACTTTATACGCTCTAGCGGAAGACAGAAGATTTTGTCTGAGGATAAGTTGAATCAGAGAAGCTCTGTAGCTGTAAACTAAGGGACACTGGCCACAAAGAAAGATGGGAGTTAAGAGCTGCACTGGAAATAAAGGGGATTACCTGAGCATCTATAAACCAAAACCTGAGCCTACCATCCCCAACCACAGCTACTTTCTCCCAGCTTAGGTCCTTGAAAACCCTGGCAGCCAAATGTATAATCTTCATGCAAGAAATTGGAGAATTCCTCTCCAGGGATGCCTATGATCCAAGAGAAAGAACTATAGATGAGGCATCTGGGAGTACTCTGATAAAACAATAAAGCTCCTACCTAATCCTGATTATACTATCAGGTTCATCCGCTGACAAGCCACCCTTATGTGCACAGCACTCCCAACCAGTTTCTCAATGCCTGGCTCTTAAATATGAGCAGGAAACCAAGTATCTCCAGATATTTAAGAAAAGTCTTTACCATAAAAGTCTTTACCATTGAAGCTTTAAACCTCAATAATCCAAAAGGGAACTCCCTCATAAAATTTATATAGCATTTTAACCCCAGTAACTTCTGAGGAAGACACCCAGGAAATCTTGAAATAAGTTGTGTCACCAACATGTGATGATGCCAATTGACAGGCTTGAGGAAGAGAATTTCATAAGAATGATTTTACTTATTTGGAGGTAATTAACCCAAAGATGGCCATTTAGTAATATAACCTGAATGAATTTGTGCCCGTTTCCCTTGAAAGAGCAAAGGAAGGCCACTTTAGAAAACTGAATGCTTGCCCAGGGATTGCCATTCATATGAGCAGGCTTTGGAAATGGAATTTATTTCTGAGGTCCAACAGTCTAGTCCAAAAATTAAACAGGCATCCTGCTCAAAAAATAAATAAATAAATCTGGAAGCTGAAGCTTGAAGGACACATTCAAAAAACAGTAATACAGGACCTCCTGACAAAAGGGTGGCCTGCAAGTTAATTCCTGGAAGTTTAGCCCCTTTCACGTTTTGGGATATGAATCCCTCAAACTGATAATAACACATATCAGAAAAGCACTTTTAGAGTAGATCTATCAATCCAGGCAATTTAGGCTGATGAAATTGTTTCTGACTTGGGATGGGAGTGGGGAGGGAGGAAAGGAAAAGTATCTGTTCAATCCCCCTGGGATTAGGCCTACTGATACAATTTTAAGAGAATGGTCATAGACTATGTGTTATAAAGTGCATTGTAATAACCCCTCTAATGAAATATTTTAATAATTCTTTTTATTTGACCCACTGCTAACTAAAAAGAAAAATCTAAAATGTCTCTCTTGCCTTACTTTTTTTTAAGGTATGATAATGGTATTATAGTTATGTTATTTTAGAAGACTATTTTTTGAGCAGTTTAGGTTTACAATAAAATTTAGAGGAAGATGCAGAAATGTCCCATATAGTCCTTATTCCCACACATGCATAACCTCCTCCATTATCAACATGTACCAGAATGATACATTATTTTACCAAGGATGAACCTACCGTAATCCCCCAAAATCCATAATTTACCTTAGGGTTCACTCTTGCTGTTGTACATTCTATGGGTTTGGATGAATGTATAATGACATGTATCGATCTTTATAATGGATGGATTATTTTCACTGCCCACAAAATCCTCTGTGATCTGACTATTCAACCCCCACTCCACCCCACTCTCACCCCTGGAGACCACGGACCTTTTTACTGTCTCTGTAATTTTGCTTTATCCACAATGTCATATGGTTGAAATCATACAATATGTACTTTTCCCATATTGGCTTCTTTCACTTAGTAACATGCATTTAAGTTTCCACCATGTTTTTTATGGCTTGATAGCTCATTTCTTTTTAGTACTGTATAATATTGCATTGAATGGATGTACCACAGTTTATTTATCCATTCACCTACTAAAGAACATCTTGGTTGTTTCCAAGTTCTTGACAATTATAAATAAAGCTGCTATAAGCATCCATGTGCAGATTTTCATGTGGACATAAGTTTTCAACTCCTTTGGGTAAATACTAAAGAGTATGCTTGCAGGATCATACAGTAAGAGTATGTTTAGCTTTGTCTTCTTTTCTTTAGATTCTCCAATTTTTTTATTGTCAGGGAGGCATGATATCTTTGATGATGACTTTAGATAGCTCTATAGAACAAATCTATTACATTAGTAAAGTATTGAGAAAAGTAAATTTAATTTTCTCTAGTACTTACTTTTCAGTTTTAAGGGCAGCAATAAATATCAGCAATTAAAATATATAATAAGCATTGATTTAGATTAGAAAATAACAAAGAATGCACCAGTATTCCCACTTTTCTCTATATCATCTCTTTCTACTCATCCCACTGCTCAACCCTGGCCAAAAGCCCTAAACTTTACCAAGGACCCAGTGTGTTTACTATAACCAGTGTTACCAAGGAAATGGAAAAGGGGAGAAGATGGCTGTTCACATCTTCTTGAAGCTGTGTAACTGGGAGGATCCAAAGTTCTGTTTCCCTACTTTAAAAAACAAGGAATGGATTGCCCATTGCTACTGACTTGAAACATGGCAAGTAAGGTATAGTGACGACATTTTATCTTTGGATTTAAGTCACCCCCCGCCCTCCACTTTCTAAATTGGGAGACGTTAAATTGAAGGTCCTTTTCTTTTGTTGCTCATTGGATTGAGTTTAGGTGCAACTGCCGAGGAGCAGAGGTCAGGAATGGGAGTTGAAGGGAACTGAAAAGACCTTGGAGTTCCTTGGAGTGATCCATGAATGGGAGCTCATAGGGCTGAGGCAGATGAGAAGAATGTGGACAAGACCTCAACTAAGCAGAGTGAGAAACCAGGTCGGGGATAATCAAAAGCATTTTAAACTCTGAGTGCCTAAGGTTTCCTTTAAAGTTACTCTTTTCTGCCTCACAAACACCACCTTCATGAGCACCACCACAGTTCTGCTAAAGCATGCTGTCTCCATAAGTGGGAGGAGTGTATGTGTGCATGCACGCACATGTGATGAATAAGGGGCTAAGTTTAACGTCTGGGAATGCACAAGGCACACAGATGCAGACAGTGGAGAAGTAAAAGCCTGGAAGTAGAGGAGACATGGGGATATAAGCAGCTAGGCAGTTCACAAAATCTTGGAGAGTACTTTGAACTTTGAAAAAAGGATCAGAGAGTTGCTTAGACAGCTCTGACAAAAAAAGAAAAAGAAAAAAAAAAGTCATTTAATGAAACAGATTAAGTGCAATTTCTAGTTTGACATACTGAGCTTTCATCATCCCAAAGCCTCAGACTCCTTTTTGTTTTGGGAGGAAATTGGATGGAGATGGGAACTGTTATAGAACTAGGTGGCTTTTATTGTTCTCCTTTTGGACCACCTGAAGCAAAATTACTTCCTTCCCTTAAAAACTTGGCATCTTGGGCTTCCCTGGTGGCGCAGTGGTTGAGAGTCCGCCTGCCGATGCAGGAGACACGGGTTCGTGCCCCGGTCCGGGAAGATCCCACATGCCGCGGAGCAGCTGGGCCCGTGAGCCATGGCCGCTGGGCCTGCGCGTCCGGAGCCTGTGCTCCGCAACGGGAGAGGTCACAACAGTGAGAGGCTCGCGTACCGCAAAAAAAAAAAACTTCGCATCTTTAAGAAACTTATTTTTGTTGCAGCTGGGTATTTTGGAGGAGGTACTTAATATAACTTAAGAAAAATGTAGTTAAATCTGTCGTATACATTTTTGGTTTTGCATTTGCTCATCCCCTCCTGTATTTGAAAAAAATTAAACAATTTAAGTATTTATTGCTGTTTTGTTACATTCATGCAGATAATTCTTTTTCTTTGGAAGTGCTTTACTTATTTCCTCTATCTCAATGGAGTTGCAGTTCCATTTTCCTTCCCTTTTGATTTTTGTCTTTAAAAAATAAATTACTGTATCCCCTGAACTGAAGGAAAAAAAATATTTTCATAAGGTCATTATTCACCCTTTATGTTTGCCTTTTCTTCTCTCCTGTCAGTACATTCCATTAAAAAAAATCTCGTTCAATAACTAGCTGGCTGAGTTCATTTCCACATAAATTTATTCATATCACAGCAGCTACCTGGCAAAGAATTCTGCAAAATTCACTGACCTTAAAGGGAGAGGACTGGGGTTGGCGGCGTGAACACAGCCTGCAGGGGGTTAGTGCGCCACGGCTACCCGGGAGGGAGTCCGGGAAAAGGTCTGGAGCTGCCGAAGAGGCAAGAGATTTTTTCTTGTCTCTTTGTTTCCCTGGTGCGCGAGGAGAGGGGATTAACAGCGCTGCTTAAAGGAGCTCCAGAGACCGGCGCGAGCTGCGGCTGAAAGCGCGGATCCCAGAGACGGGCAGGAGATGCTAAGGCTGCCGCTGCAGCCACCAAGAAGGTTGTGCGCGAGCACAGGTCACTATCAACACCTCCCCCCACCCCCAGGAGCCTGTGCAGCCCGCCACTGCCAGGGTCCTGTGATCCAGGGACAGCTTCCCCAGAAGAACGCAGGGTGCGCCTCAGGCTGGTGCAACGTCACGACGGCCTCTGCCGCCACAGGCTCGCCCTGCACTCCGTACCCCTCCCTCCCCCCAGCCTGAGTGAGCCAGAGCCGCCGAAGCAGCTGCTCCTTTAACCCCGTCCTGTCTGAGTAGGTACAGACACCCTCAGGGGACCTACACACGGAGGTGGGGCCAAACCCAAAGCTGAACCCCAGGAGCTGTGCGAACAAAGAAGAGAAAGGGGAATTTCTCCCAGCAGCCTCAGGAGCAGCGGATTAAATCTCCACAATCAACTTGATGAACCCTGCATCTGTGGAATACCTGAATAGACAACGAATCGTCCCAAATTGGGGAGGTTGACTTTGGGAACAATTATATATATATATATATATATTTTCCTTTTTCTATTTTTGTGAGTGTGTATGTGTATGCTTCTGTGTGTGATTTTGTCTGTATAGCTTTGCTTTGCCATTTGTCCTGGGCTCTGTCTGTCCATTTTTGTTTTTGTTTTTAGTATAGTTTTTAGCACTTGTTATCACTGGTGGATTTGTTTTTTGGTTTGGTTACTCTCTTCTTTCTTTCTTTTTTTTCTTATTACTTAAAAAAATTCCTTATGACTATTTTTTATATTAATAACTTTATTTTTTCCCCTTCCTTGCTTCCTTCCTTCCTTTCTTATTTTATCTCCCTTTTATTCTGAGCTGTGTGGAGGACAGGCTCTTGGTGCTCCAGCCAGGCATCAGGGCTGTGCCTCTGAGGTGGGAGAGCCACGTTCAGGACACTGGCCCACAAGGGACCTCCCAGCTCCATGTAATATCAAATGGTGAAAATCTTCCAGAGATCTCCATCTCAATGCCAAAACCCAGCTCCACTCAACAACCAGCAAGCTCCAATGCTGGACGCCCTAGGACAAACAACTAGCAAGACAGGAACGCAACCCCATCCATTAGCAGAGAGGCTACCTAAAATCATAATAAGGCCACAGACACCCCAAAACACACCACCAAATATGGTGCTGCCCACCAGAAAGACAAGATCCAGCCTCATCCACCAGAACACAGGCACTAGTCCCCGCCACGAGGAAGCCTACACAACACACTGAACCAACCTTAGCAGGGGACAGATACCAAAAACAAGAGGAACTACGAACCTGCAGCCTGAGAAAAGGAGACCCTAAACGCAGTAAGTTAAGCAAGATGAGAAAACAGAGAAACTCACAGCCGATGAAACAGCAAGGCAAAACCCCACCAGACCTAACAAATGAAGAGGAAATAGGCAGTCTACCTGAAAAATAATTCAGAATAATGATAGTAAAGATGATCCAAAATCTTGGAAATAGAATGGAGAAAATACAAGAAACGTTTAACAAGGACCTAGAAGAACTAAAGAGCAAACAAACAGTGATGAACAACACAATAAATGAAATTAAAAATTCTCTACAACGGATCAATAGCAGAATAACTGAGGCAGAAGAATGGATAAGTGACCTGGAAGATAAAATAGTGAAAATAACTACTGCAGAGAAGAATAAAGAAAAATGAATGAAAAGAATGGAGGACAGTCTCAGAGACCTCTGGGACAACATTTAACGCACAGATATTTGAATTATAGGGGTTCCAGAAGAAGAAGAGAAAAAGAAAGGGACTGAGAAAATATTTGAAGAGATTATACTTGAAAACTTCCCTGATATGGGAAAGGAAATAGTTAATCAAGTCCAGGAAGCACAGAGAGTCCCACACAGGATAAATCCAAGGAGAAACACACCAAGACACATATTAATCAAACTATCAAAAATTAAATACAAAGAAAAAATATTAAAAGCAGCAAGGGAAAAACAACAAATAACACAAAAGGGAATCCCCATAAGGTTAACAGCTGATCTTTCAGCAGAAACTCAGAAGGGAGTGGCAGGACATATTTAAAGTGATGAAGGAGAAAAACCTACAACCAAGATTACTCTACCCAGCAAGGATCTCATTCAGATTTGATGGAGAAATTAAAACCTTTACAGACAAGCAAAGCTAAGAGAATTCAGCACCACCAATCCGGCTTTACAACAAATGCTAAAGGAACTTCTCTGGGCAGGAAACACAAGAGAAGGAAAAGACCTACAAAACAAACCCAAAACAATTAAGAAAATGGGAATAGGAACATACATATTGATAATTACCTTAAATGTAAATGGATTAAATGCTACCACCAAAAGACATAGACTGGCTGAAAGGATACAAAAACAAGACCTGTATATATGCTATCTACAAGAGACCCACTTCAGACCTAGGGACACATACAGACTGAAAGTGAGGGGATGGAAAAAGATATTCCATGCAAATGGAAATCAAAAGAAAGCTGGAGTAGCAATTCTCATATCAGACAACATAGACTTTAAAATAAAGACTATAACAAGAGACAAAGAAGGACACTACATAATGATCAAGGGATCAATCCAAAAGAAAATATAACAATTGTAAATATTTATGCACCCAACATAGGAGCACCTCAATACATAAGGCAAATACTAACAGCCATAAAAGGGGAAATCGACAGTAACACAATCATAGTAGGTAGTAGGGGAATTTAACACCCTACTTGCACCAATGGACAGATCATCCAAAATGAAAATAAGTAACGAAATACAAGCTTTAAATGATACATTAAACAAGATGGACTTAATTGATATTTATAGGGCATTCCATCAAAAAACAACAGAATACACATTCTTCTCAAGTGCTCATGGAACATTCTCCAGGATAGATCACATCTTGGATCACAAATCCAGCCTTGGTAAATTTAAGAAAATTGAAATCGTATCAAGTCTCCTTTCCAACCACAACGCTATGAGACTAGATATCAATTACAGGAAAAAAATCTGTAAAAAATACAAATACATGGAGGCTAAACAATACACTATTAATAACCAAGAGATCACTGAAGAAATCAAAGAGGAAATCAAAAACTACCTAGAAATGAATGACAATGAAAACACGACGACCCAAAATCTATGGGATGCAACAAAAGCAGTTCTAAGAGGGAAGTTTATAGCAATACAACCCTACCTTAAGAAACAAGAAACATCTCAAATAAACAACCTAACCTTACACCTAAAGCAATTAGAGAAAGAAGAACAAAAAACCCCAAAATTAGCAGAAGGAAAGAAATCATAAAAGTCAGATCAGAAATAAAAGAAAAAGAAATGAAGGAAATGATAGCAAAGATAAATAAAACTAAAAGTTGGTTCTTTGAAAAGGTAAAATTGACAAACCATTAGCCAGACTCATCAAGAAATAAACGGAGAAAAATCAAATCAATAGGATTAGAAATGAGAAAGGAGAAGTAACAACTGACACTGCAGAAATACAAAGGAGCATGAGAGATTACCACAAGCAATTATATGCCAATAAAATGGACACAAAGAAAGAAAACTACAGGCCAATATCACTGATGAACATAGATGCAAAAATCCTCAACAAAATACTAGCAAACAGAATCCAACAGCACATTAAAAGGATCATACACCATGATGAAGTGGGGTTTATCCCAGGAATGCAAGGATTCTTCAATATATGCAAATAAATCAATGTGATACACCATATTAACAAATTGAAGGAGAAAAACCATATGATTATCTCAATAGGTTCAAAGAAAGCTTTTCACAAAATTCAACACCCATTGGGGCTTCCCTGGTGGCGCAGTGGTTGAGAGTCCGCCTGCCGATGCAGGGGACACGGGTTCGTGCCCTGGTCTGGGAAGATCCCACATGCCACGGAGCGGCTGGGCCTGTGAGCCATGGCCGCTGAGCCTGCGCGTCCGGAGCCTGTGCTCCGCAACGGGAGAGGCCACAACAGTGAGAGGCCCACGTACCGCAAAAAAAGAAAAAAAAATTCAACACCCATTTATGATAAAAACCCTGCAGAAAGTAGGCATAGAGGGAACTTTCCTCAACATAATGAAGACCATATATGACAAACCCGCAGCCAACATCATCCTCAATAGTGAAAAACTGAAAGCATTTCCACGAAGATCAGGAACAAGACAAGGTTGCCCACTCTCACCACTATTATTCAACATAGTTTTGGAAGTTTTAGCGACAGCCATCAGAGAAGAAAAAGAAATAAAATGAATCCAAATCCGAAAAGAAGAAGTAAAGCTGTCACTGTTTGCAGATGACATGATACTATACATAGAGAATCCTAAAGATGCTACCAGAAAACTACTTGAGCTAATCAATGAATTTGGTAAAGTAGCAGGATACAAAATTAATGCACAGAAATCTCTTGCATTCTTATACACTAATGATGAAAAATCTGAAAGTGAAATTAAGAAAACACTCCCATTTACCACTGCAACAAAAAGAATAAAATATCTAACAATAAACCTACCTAAGGAGACAAAGACCTGTATGCAGAAAACTATAAGACACTGATGAAAGATATTAAAGATGATACAAACAGATGGAGAGATATACCATGTTCTTGGATTGGAAGAATCAACATTGTGAAAAGGACTATACTACCCAAAGCAATCTACTGATTGAATGCAATCCCTATCAAACTACCAATGGCATTTTTCACAGAACTAGAACAAAAAAATTTCACAATTTGTATGGAAACACAGAAGACCCCGAATAGCCAAAGCAATCTTGAGAACGAAAAACGGAGCTGGAGGAATCAGGCTCCCTGACTTCAGGCTATACTACAAAGTTATAGTAATCAAGACAGTATGGTACTAGCACAAAAACAGAAATATAGATCAATGGAACAGGACAGAAAGTCCAGAGATAAACCCACGCACATATGGTCACCTTATCTTTGGTAAAGGAGGCAAGAATATACAATGGAGAAAAGACAGCCTCTTCAATAAGTGGTGCTGGGAAAACTGGAGAGCTACATGTAAAAGAATGAAATTAGAACACTCCCTAACACCATACACAAAAGGAAACCCAAAATGGATTAAAGACCTAAATGTAAGGTCAGGTACTATAAAACTCTTAGAGGAAAACATGGCAGAACACTCTATGACATAAATCACAGCAAGATCCTTTTTGACCCACCTCCTAGAGAAATGGAAATAAAAACAAAAATAAGCAAATGGGACCTAACGAAACTTAAATGCTTTTGCGCAGCAAAGGAAACCATAAACAAAACAAAAAGCCAACCCTCAGAATGGCAGAAAATATTTGCAAATGAAGCAACTGATAAAGGATTAATCTCCAAAATTTACAAGCAACACATGCAGCTCAATATCAAAAAAACAAAAAACCCAATCCAAAAATGGACAGAAGACCTAAATAGACATTTCTCCAAAGAAGATATACAGATTGCCAACAAACACATGAAAGAATGCTCAACATCACTAATCATTAGAGAAATGCAAATCAAAACTACAATGAGGTATCATCTCACACCAGTCAGAATGGCCATCATCAAAATATCTAGAAACAATAAATGCTGGAGAGGGTGTGGAGAGAAGGGAACACTCCTGCACTGCTGGTGGAAATGTGAATTGGTACAG
Organism: Monodon monoceros; assembly: GCF_005190385.1. Classification (NCBI taxonomy): domain Eukaryota; kingdom Metazoa; phylum Chordata; class Mammalia; order Artiodactyla; family Monodontidae; genus Monodon; species Monodon monoceros. The sequence continues at coordinate 15,650,188 of NW_021703781.1, read as the reverse complement.
CCACTAGGGAGAATGGTATGGAGGGTCCTTAAAAAACTATGAATAGAACTACCATATGACCCAGCAATCTCACTACTGGGCATATACCCTGAGAAAACCAAAATTCAAAAAGAGTCATGTACCAAAATGTTCATTGCAGCTCTATTTACAATAGCCCGGAGATGGAAACAACCTAAGTGCCCGTCATCGGATGAAGGGATAAAGAAGATGTGGCACATATATACAATGGAATATTACTCAACCATAAAAAGAAACGAAATTGAGCTATTTGTAATGAGGTGGATAGACCTAGAGTCTGTCATACAGAGTGAAGTAAGTCAGAAAGAGAAAGACAAATACCGTATGCTAACACATATATATGGAATTTAAGGGAAAAAAATGTCATGAAGAACCTAGGGGTAAGACAGGAATAAAGACACAGACCTACTGGAGAACGGACTTGAGGATATGGGGAGGGGGAAGGGTGAGCTGTGACAAAGCGAGAGAGAGGCATGAACGTATATACACTACCAAACGTAAGGTAGATAGCTAGTGGGAAGCAGCCG
>NW_021703781.1:15460780-15649543 GCF_005190385.1 Monodon monoceros | reverse complement strand
TATATACACTACCAAACGTAAGGTAGATAGCTAGTGGGAAGCAGCCGCATAGCACAGGGATATCAGCTCGGTGCTTTGTGACCGCCTGGAGGGGTGGGATAGGGAGGGTGGGAGGGAGGGAGATGCAAGAGGGAAGAGATATGGGAACATATGTATATGTATAACTGATTCACTTTGTTATAAAGCAGAAACTAACACACCAATTACAGAAACTAACTGAATCACTTTGTTATAAAGCAGAAATTAACACACCAAGTAAAGCAATTATACGCCAATAAAGATGTTAAAAAAAACATATTGCCTGGCATATAATTATTACGTCATAACTGTTAGCTAGCATTAATAATAGTAGTGTCTTTTGTATAAATTAAGGGTCACTATATTTACTGAATGTACCTGGCAGGAGAAGCAGCTTGTTAAATACCATGTTGTAACTGGATGATTTATAAATTCACTGGAGATAGCTAGAAATTTCCTGAAGCCTTGGAAAAAAGTGAGTGAGCAAGAGGGAACAAAAGTCAGTGGAGGTTGGTCTCAGAAGATTCAGTAACACACACACAAAATACAGACTATTTAAGAATCCTTGAACTGACCTTTACTTGCACAAGAAATCGATTCAGTAACAACTCTAGTGTTTTCTCCAGCGGGTGCTCCATAAGAATCCAGGTAGAGGCTCCTGGCTTTCTCCCAAATCACATCTTACCCCAGAAGGTCAAGGACTGGCAGGAAATCAAGACTGTGAAATCAGGAATGTACAGGGAGCTTGTAATATATATAAAGTAGAAAGCCAATGTATTCATTTTAAATTAGGATCCTGTGTGTCGGTAAGGCAAATATTTACATAGTTCTGATGAGCTCACTGTGTCCCCGAAAGCAAGGCATGTGGGAGGTGAAGTTGTCTGGAGTTTTCACTGGCACTTATAATGGTAAGAGCAGAGTAGGGAGAGTTAGTTCTGTGGTTTAAATGGTTAATAGCAGCAGGTTCAGAAAGAATGTTGCATCTGTCTCTATAATAAAGATATTACTGCTCAGGCACCAGGAGATGAGTCCCATGGGAGTCCTTCAGATCTCACTCTCCTATGTGGTCCCTCCTCAGCCAACTCAGACATCTCCTTGCCATTTGCACACCACCCTCCTACCAACTCACTGACATTCTTTACACGAATGGCAAGATAATATTTTGAAATGTTAGTATGTGAATTTTTCCCCAACATTCTCTGTTATCCCTTAAACATTTCCCCATTTGGGAACTTAGGTATTCTGTACTCATTGCCTCTGGGGATGGGATGACAGAGCAGAAGGCCAAAGAAAAGGAGTTTTCTTGGTTTTTGAGTTTCAATAGTTTAGGCTCTGTCGAGAGAAGGAAGAATCCTGCCAAGACAATAGACTGGGAAGAATATGATGCTGTAAGAGCAGGACTTCCTGTCCTAGACACTAGATAAGCTGCCTGATCCGGGGTAAAAGAGGAGGTAAAAGAGGAGCCATGGCACTAATCCACAAGATATTAGATGCTGGTCTTTCCCCAAACAAATGTGCCGGGGGCCTGTCCCTGTCTCCCTGGCTAAAGAAAAAGACGTAGAAACCTGAACAAATTGAAGTTAAATTTCTACCATTTGGGAGAAATGGGAGCTCAAATCAGAAGGCAAATAGACTTACAGGAAAACAATGCCTTGTATTTGTTGCAAACATGAGTTTATAAAGAGTTCCTCATTACACATTAATACTGCCAATCAAAAAATAATCTAGTGTCCCTCATCCAGAAGCCACTGTGTCTCTGGAAGGGAACTGTCTCTCTCTGTTCTGATCCATTAGTTTTCATTTGCAGTTGAAAGCTCAGAAAACAAATTTATTTCCCCTATTTTCTTTTTTTTCCTTAATTTCCAATTGACCACAATACGTTGCCTATGTCATAATCTAATAAATACTAGTTTACCTATTGGGACAACTAAACAGAATAGTTGAAGTTGGAACAATGTCAGATAATGTATTATTTTTCATATTCCATATAAATATAAAACATGATAGAACAACTATTACTTGAATGTACACATTTTTAAGTTCAGAAATTCAATCATGGTATTTTGTATATCAATTCACAAACATATATCTGTAGACATCTATACAACTTTTGTTTGTGATTCTAAATTAACAACCAAAATATTGAATTCCCAGAAGTTTTACGTTTAGATATTTCTAATTTGGCTTCAAGTAGGCATTCCATTCCAGAAAAAAAACAGACTCCTATGCAATGCATTCACTGGCAGAATGCTCTCAAAATGTAAGGAGAATATTTAACATTTATATTCAGCCTCAGTATTGAAATTTTAATCATTTGGTTTAAGGACAAGGGTCACTTATTTTTTAATAGGTCTCCCCCTCTTGAAATTTTTAAATGGTTCACTCAGTCATCCTCAGTAACCTGAAAATAACTGAGAGAGTAATGCATATAACTTCCCAGCTGCTACCCCCTACCCTCAACCACACATACACACACACACACAAACACACACACACATGCGTGCGCGCAAGCACGCACACACACCAATTAAGTATGCACAGCACAGGAATAAGTCAAGGCTGAAAGGTTAAGAAACGCACTATTGATCAAAAGTCAGAATTTTTTGGCTGAGAAGAGATTTTCAGAATGTGACAGAAGACTCTAAAAATAGGAAAAATATTTCACAAGCTAAGCTGTAGCATAGGCCTACATTACACAGAGTTCTCAGAATACACTCTTAAAGTTAACCAAAAAGTTTCAACTACCACCCAAGAACTAAGAACTTAGGCCTCATGGCTGAGCAGTGGGATCCAATGATTTGAAATCATGGCAAAACTTCTGCTGGTATACACAGTTCATTTTCCTTTAAGTATTTTGGAAAAAACTACAATACTAGCTTCCCTATTGCCTCAACATGTGATATGTATTTCTTTAAAAAGAGAAGGTGGAGGCCTGGACTTAAGGATACAGGAGTGTTTGTTGTTTAAGGACAAATCCCTGCTGAGTTCAAAGAGAAGCTGAGACCAAAAAAAAAAAAAAAACAAACAAAAAAAAAAACAGGAGGGGGTCACAAAAGCGGAGGGAAAATAAAATCTTTCTATTCTTTGTAATGCATTATTCTCCATCAAGGGAGATATAGATATTTTTTTCCTCTAAAAATCAGATTTTTCTTTACTTTGGCAGGAGATAGAATTGGTTCATGAAGACTTTCTGCTGTAAAACTTTGCCTGGAGCTGAGTGTCTGTAGTACAGAAGGGTCATGACAAATCTAGATACAAAGAGAATAAAAAAAGAAAAAGAAGAAACCATGTGTTCGGTACTGATGATATAACAAAAATGTTTTCCCATTTGAATGGGGTCTCAGTTAAATGGTTGAAACCTAAAACTAGCACATCCCTTACAAACTAGAGGTCTTGGAGAATTTTGATAAATATACAGGCACCCTGCATCTAAACAATATATTCATTCTGTAGAACACACTAGTAAATATTTTATCCTTCAGTTCAGATGCTCTGACAGGCTTCTCCAAATGCACCTTAAAAAATATCGACAGTTTTAACTATCTAGTGCTCCCTTGTATTGATTATCTTCCTTTCTTTCTCCATTTAGGGTAACTAAAATGGTCTCTAAATCAATATTAAGAAGTGATGACCTATGTTTAAAAGAGAGTTTCCAAAAAGAAGAAAAATCTTAGTCTTTATTTTTGTAAGACTGAAATAATAGCAGCTCACATTTCACTCATCATCTCATTTGCTCCTCAGGCTGAGCCTGTAAGATAAAGAGAATAGATTTTTTTTTTTTGGCCGCCCCGTGCAGCATGCAGGATCTTAGTTCCCCAACCAGGGATTGAACCCGTGCCCCCTGCAGTAGAAGCACAGAGTCTTAACCACTGGACCGCCAGGAAAGCCCCAGGAAAATAGATATTTGCAGCAGAAAAGAACCCTGAGCTATTAACCTAGGACTGATTCCCCACAAGGACCTCACTCTCATCGTTACTTTATATAGAACCAGATAACTCTTTTCTTTCTTTCTTTTTTTTTTTTTTTTGATGTGGACCATTTTTAAAGTCTTTATTGAATTTGTTACAATATTGCTTCTGTTCTATATTTCGGTTTTTTGGCCACAAGGCATGTGAGAATCTTAGCTTCCCAACCAGGGATCGAACCCACACCCCCTGCATTGGAAGGTGAAGTCTTAACCACTGGACCGCCAGAGAAGTCCCAGAACCAGATAACTCTTTTCATGTATTAAAGATATAAGGGTCACTTGAGATTCTAAACAGACAAAGTTTTTGATTTACAAGAAGTTGGGCTCTTTAGCTTCAATAGGCAAAGCCTGGCATATATCATGAGACATCAAATAAATGTAAATTAAAATCACTATGAGATATGACTACGTAACCCACACAATACCTAAAATTTAAAAGACTGCCAATATCAAAAGTTGAAGAAGATGTAGAGTAACTGGGTATAAAATTGTACAACAACCATGGAAAAAGTTCTAGAAGTTTCTTATAAAACCAAATTAAACTTGCCCATCAATTTCCCTCTTGGGTATTTACCCAAGCAAACAAGAACACATGTTCACAAAAAGACCTGTGCAAAAATGTTCATATCAATTATACTCATAATAACCAAAATGTGAAAACAGCCTAGGTGTCCACTTACTGAAGAATGGACAAATAAATGTGGTATATTCATGTAATGGAATAGTACTAAGCAGTAAAAAAGTAACACACTACTGACAGATGCAAGAACACGATGAACTCAAAAACATTATGCTGAGAAAAGGAAGTCTTACACAAAGGAGTACATAATACATAGTTCCATTTACGTAAAGTTCTGGAAGAGGCAAAAAGTCAGAACGACGGTTACCTGGGTGAGGAGGGAGGATTTACTACGAAGGAATAGATGAAACTTCCTGGAGTGATCGTTATATATCCCCTCTCTCCATTGGGGTTGGAGTGCACAAATTTAAGCAAATCTTGGAACTAATGAAAAAATAAACGTTTGTTCATTTCACTGTGTGTTAATTTTAACTCAAAAGATAAAAGAACCATCAACAAATATGAACTCTTATTGAAAATAAGCATGCTAAAGTATTAGGAAGGGAAATGTGCATTTCAAATGTATAGAACGTTTAAAAATATGGACTGATGGATGAATGGATGGATGGATGGTGTATTGGTTTCTTATTGCTTCTGTTAAGAAATTTAGTGGTTTAAAACAACACAAATTTATTATCTTACTGGGGATCAGAAGTCTGAAATGAATTTCACTGGGGTAAAATCAAGGTGAAGGCAGGGCTGTGCTCCTTCTGGAGGCTCTGGGAGAGAATTCATTCTCTTGCCTTTTCCAGCTTCTAAATGCTGCCTGCATTCCTTGACTCACAGCCCCTTCACCTTCAAAGCCAGCAGCATAACATCTTCAAATCTCTGACTCTGCTTTCACTGTCACATAATCTCCCCATCTCAAGTTCCTTAACAAAATCACATCTGTAAAGTCTCTTTTTCTCTGTGAGGTAACATATTCACAGGTTTCAGGACTAGACCATGACATCTTTAAGCAGACCAGTATTTTGCCCACCACAGAGAGATAGAGAAAAGGATAGATATTTGACAAAGCAAGTAGAGTAAAATGTCAATTATAGAATATGAGTGGTAAGGACATGAGTGTTCAGTGTGAAATCCTTTTCATTATTTTTTGCTTGTTAGAAATTCCCCATAATAAAATATTGGAGGAAAAAGCCAAAGCTTAAATTTTAACCATGAACAGTAGCTTGGCAAAACCTTTCTGTGTCCACAGAAGGTGCCAAGAGAGTGAATGGATCCAAAGGGACCTCATGGTCAAGATGAGAAGGAAGTAGGCACAGATGCCAGCATGGACTAAGAATCAGAGTGGAAGCAGACCAAGGCCGTGGAAATCTGACTGACAGTTCTCTGGATGCCGGCAACCAGGGACACACAGGATGAGCTACCACCTCACCAAAGCCAGCAGCTAGGCTCTTCCGTACTCTTCATCATGCCTAAGTGCACGTAAGCACACCTACGCCACCACCAATTCTGGGAAGAGGAGGAGGAGACCTAAAACCCTAAATTCATTATCTACAAGCGTACAATGACAGACACAATACCAAAGAACTCAAGTGGCAGCATTAAATTCTCTCAACCAAGTGGTGTTGGACCTTGAAATGGCCAGTAATTTTTTAATAGAAAAATAAAATGATAGTCTATGCATACCTGAATCTATGGTCTATAAAATTCCTATCTGGAACATTCATAAGCATTCTATAGAGGAAGAAACTGAGGCCCAGAGAAGCAAACTTTCTTCTTTTTAAGTTCAGGGTCCTTCTCACTAGAAAGGAGTGAAGAAAACTGGTGAAAAAGGAGCAAAAGAGAGATTGAGAATAAAGAGAGAGTTTTTAATAACAAAGCAGAATAAACCAACCTGGTCTGCTTAAGAAAAAAGTACTGTGGGAAATTTTCCAATTTATTTTTTTCAATGTAAGATTTTGTATTTCTTCTGAATATTCAAAAATTATGGCTTCCCTAAATTCTTCTAAACTGCCATTAAAAGGAAACTGCCTGAAATAAAACATGACTGCCTTGTATTAACAGTGGCCCAAGAGCCTTTCAAATAATTTCTATACCTTTCCTGACACAAGAAAAAATGATACACAGTCAGGGATGATATTCAAAATATGTAACATTCGCTATGGCAGGAGAATGCACCAATCAAAACAGACACAACTGTGAACGATCCACATAACTATACAAGTGCAAACCAGACAAATATCAGTCCTATAACCAGATTATTTCATCCTCCACCCTTAGGAGCCAGGTACATAAACTGATTGTTACTTAATCAGTAAGAAAACATTCAAAACAACAAGGTAGTACCATGAAATAATTAGATATTAATCATAATACTTAAACCATTTAATCTAATCTTCCATTTAAACACTCTCCTAAACTAATCTTAAGACAATGTGCATAGTTGGAAAGGAAATTTTTTGGTAAACTATACGTTGGTATAAAATACCCTTGTTTTAATGCTGCACTGTACTTACCCAGGAGTTCAATAAATAGGTGTTCAATAAATACTGTTGAATGAATTTAAAAAAAAAAAGAATGAACCAAAATACAAATTTGTTTTTACTGCCTCAAATGAATTCATTTAATTCACTAAATACATTCACCTTGAGAAAAACTTTTCACGGCAGCAAGGTTGCATCTTTCATACAGGTCCAAATGTGAGGTAGACAGGAAACATAGTTTTTCCTAGAATGGCATAAGCTTAAAATGTAAGAGGATTAAGTTCATTCATGCAGAGAAAGTTGATTAGCCTTCTGAGATGGCTGAAAATCTCTCCAGCACGAAAAAAGAAAACTTAAAAAAATAAAAATAAGAAGTTACCATACTGGAATATTTTCTGAAATGGAATGGTTAGGAGATAATCACAGGTTTGCAGCCTGGGAAAAAGAACAGCTATGCCATTACTTACAAAGCTAAGTAGGATTTTGATGCTTCTGTGTTTAGTGCTTAACAAAACACAACAGCAGCCAAACATATTAATCTACTTCATTAGGTATTAAGTTAATGAAGTTATAAAATCAAATGACCTTTGTTACCACAATGTCAAGGTTCTGGTACACTAGGATAGTAAATACCCAGGGGTATCTTAGGTTTCAAAATAAAAGCCTCCCCATCTATTATCATCCTCTAAACTCCTCTGCTTATGTTTTGACAAGAGTAAAAAAAGCAAGAGTCAAATAAAACCTATGGTCCTGTATTACTTCTCCACAAGTTTAATACAGTACTCCCCTCCCAGTATGGGACAGGATTTGTACCAATAGAATACAATGAAAACTTTTCATTCATATTTTTTAAGGTGCAGAAGAATCAGGTTATGGTACAAAAGAAGAATCCAGTTCATATCTTGCACGCTCAGAAATTTGCAAGTATTTTGAAGAGTTTAACACTTAGGTGAAAATTACCCTGATTGATACGAGGCGGGAGTGGGGGGGGGCGGAGGAGTTTTAGCTGTTTGGAGATTTTTGTTTTCGTTTCCTTCCCGTTATTTTCAAATTTTATACATAAGACATACACACATATTTCAAGATTCAATCAATACCTTGCCATTTCCTACCTAAGTTTCCTTTGGCTTTCAATATGTCAGGTTTTAGCTGCTACTCAACCTTTGGCTCTTTCTGGTAAACACGTCTCAGGAGAACTTATCCAGCCCATGAAGAGCAAGATATAAAACTGGGATCCAAGCAAAGTTCCAGTGTCACCAGGAATTTTGTCCAGAGCATTCCAGACACATTTTCACACTCTAGCCAGAGGTGGGAACAAAAAAACAAGTAATCTATCCAAGTAAACTATCCCCAAACAAGTAAACTACAGGAAAGGAAACTCCCCCTAGCCAACAGATACTTGAATCATTTGTATTTATGGTGTAGTTTTTAAACTGTGTGTCCCAAGACATTAGCGATTCCATGGAGCCCTTTAGGAGTCACTGCAAGAACAGAAAGGTAAGGGGAGTGTGTAAGTGGGGCTACTGGACCTTCAATCCCACTCCAGCCAGAGCATACTTCACTGAAACAAAGGGGGCTTCATTAAAAAAAAAGGAAGTGGCACTGGGAGTTAAATAAGTTTGAAAACCACAGTGTCAGAATAAGGAGATAAAGAAAAAAAAAATAGGAATCTTGATTAAACAGAGTGAAGACTTTCTTAGGTAGTTAGACCAAACAAGAAAGAATTCAGAACGCCCTTCTCTGACATAATAGGATATATATTAGGTCTCTGCCCCTGGTTCCTACCACAGAGCCCCTAGATAACTTGAAAGTTCATGGGAGATAGGAGCATCTTTTATTCTAGTAAGAAGACTCTTGGCGGGCTCCTGGCTGGCCACCAGAAAAACTAAGCCATGATGAGAAGCTTGGGACTTACAGCCCCACCCAATCCCATCCTCCAGGGAAGGGAGACCGGCTGGAGATTCAGTTAATAATCAATCCTGCCTCCATGAGGAAACTCCATGAAAAACTCTAAACTATGGGGTTCAGAGAGCTTCCAGGTTGGTGAACATACGCACATGCTGGGAGGGTGGTGCATTCCAACTACACAGGAACAGAAGCCCCTGGGCTCAGGACCATTGTGGACTCAGCCTATGTACCCCTTCATCTGGCTGTTCCTCTGTATCCTTTGTCATATCCATTATAATAAACTGGTAAACATAAGTGTTTCCTTGAGTTCTGTGAGCCATTACAGCAAATTACTGAACCTGAGGAGGGAGTTGTAGAAACCCCCAAGTTGTAGCCACATCAGACAAAAGTGTAGGTAACCTGGGGACCTACTACTTGTGGCTGGTGTCTGTAGTGGGGGGCAGTCTTCTAGTACTGAGCCCTTAACCTATGGGTTCTGACACTAACTCCAGGTTGGTAGTGTCAGAGCTGAATTAAATTGTTGGACACCCAGTTGGTGTCTGCAGAAACCTGGAAATTTCCTTGGCGTGGAAAACCCACACATTTGGTGTCATAAGTATTGCAAGTAAAGGAACAATTCTCCTTTATTTGCTCTGATAACGTTAATATTTTCAGATGGTTGAGGCACTGCCTGGCTTTAAATAGGTCTTACATCTTAAGATCTCTTACAAGACATGACATTGACTGGGACTCCTTTATATGCTGTTTTCCAAGTAATACTTTTATTCTGAGAGTACAGAATTTGGGCTCTGGCTCTTTTTTTTTTTTTTTCTGAACTAATATCAGATTCTCTCCACACCCTGGTGAAACAGACACTACAACTGATTCAGTTGGGTGCCACGGTTTCTCTTCAAGAAAGCCCATTCTGTGGTGATCAACTGGCCAAGTCAATTCATGAAACATTATGTAGAAGAGGCAAGTCATACATTATTGACCCATTTTCTTACTGAGAAAATAGAGGGAGTCTCAACAGTGGCTTTTTAAAGTTTGTCTCACTCACCTCACAGTTTCAGTTTTCAACTGAAGTTCTCTAGTTTATGCATTAGGCGAAGGTTCTAAAATTATTGCACTCAGCCTAACCAAAGGCATCTGAGTTTATATTTACTGTTGTAAATAGCAATTTAGCGGGGTGATGGTATTTGTTACACACAAGTAATATGAATTCAGTCAATTTTCTTTGCAAAATTCAGATTACAGTCGGTATTAAATTCTCCACAAGAAATCAAACAAACAGAAGCAATATGTGCTATGAAATGAAAGAAACGCAAACAAGCTCAGAGGCAGTTTGGCTCCGCCAGGTGATGTTATTGAATCTGGCATTGTGAGAAAAGGGTTCAAAGAATACAGACATCCAAGACTATTGGATTTCAACAGAGTGAAGCTGGAAGGATTAAGAGATCTAGCCAACAAGAGACAGAGGGGCAGCCCACAATTATTCTCCCGCACAAGTCGTAAGTGCTATTCCCAGCACGCTGTAGAGGGCCCCCTGAGTAAAACTTCTTTGGATTGGAATTTCTCTAAAAGGAACATCAGTTTTTAGATGGATTCACCAAAGGGGGTGTTATTCAAAGACCTGGGCAGAATATTGTGCTAGCTAAAAAGAGAAATAAAGGCGGGGGAAGAGAGAGGGAGATGGAAGTGTTACAGTGAGAAAACAGGCAGGCAGAATACATTCTGGGAAGACAGATTACAGTCTGTATTCTGTATTCTAGGGCTGAATACATTATGGGAAGCCAGACAAGTTCTTACAGATTTACCAGGGAAATGGGGAAAACGAACACAGGATGCAGGAGTAGGAAGCCCAGTAAATGAGTGAGAAGGTGAGGAAAATATCCAAATGAATCATACACTAAAGCTGGTCTTCATTTCCCTGTGTTTTCTATATTCTATTCCTAATGGCCTTCCCTTGGTTCCTGAATATGACACAGTTTCTCAGCGCATGGCTGAGCCTTTACTGTTTCCTCAGCCTACAGAATTCTCCCATTCCTACTTATGAGACCAGGCGAATATTTTATTCTCATTCACTGGATTTTCGTTTAAATATCATTTCCTCCAGAAAACATCCCTTGATCCACAAGCCCCCATTATCGAACAACACTTTCATTTTTTGATACACTTAACACACTTGTAATAATTATTCAATAGCTGAGTTTTCTGAGAGAAAATCTGTGAGTGTAAGGTCCATGTCTACTTTACTGACCACTCTGTCCTCAGTACCTAGAAGGTGCCTGGGTGGTGTTTCATATTTTCTGGATGACTATACATGAGACTTCATTTGACAACTGTAGCGTATTCAGGTGTATGGTAGCTAGACTCACAGCAATGCTGCGGTAGTCCTGTCTCTGCTACGCATTCCTTCACTCCCCACTTCACTCTTAACACCTGGTTTAATTAATTAATGGTCGAACCTTGGCAGTCACTGTAAGGTGGCTCCCATATTACCTATTTCCAAACCTCTTTTCCTTTCCCTTGCTTTCTATATTAGTCAGCATAGTTAGGTTATGCTGCAACAACAAATAACTCCAAATTTCAGTGATTTAAATAAAAAAGCTTTATTTCCCACCTATGCAAGTGTACTACACGGCCAAGCAACTGTGCAGGGCAGCTGTTCCCCATGCTAGGGCTCAGTGACGCAGGGATGCTTTGGTCTTGTGGCAGCCCCAGAGTAAGAAGCAATTCCATGCTCACAGTGATGTGGCAGGGAGCATAGAGACTCACACGAGAGCCCCTGAGTGCTTTGGCCTGAAAATGACTCATGTTGTATGTATATGCCATGTCGGGAAAAACTACCCGCATGACCACACTTAACTTCACAGGGTAGGGAAGTGCTCCTGGAGGGAGAGGAGAACTGGGTAACAGCAGACATCTTCTGCCCGAGAGGCTGGAAAGCTAAATACTCATTTCGCAGCCTCTCCTGCAGCTAAGTGCAACCATGTGACACGGAATAAATTTCCTTCTTGACACCTCACCTTCAAAAGTTCCTGGAGGACTCTAACCTGACTTGGATCAAGTACCCATGCCTGGACAAATTACTACAGTCCTTCAGTTGATCAGCTTGAGTCAGGGGCAACATCATTTCAGCTCCAAGAGGAAAACTATTATCAGCTCAAACAAATTTAGGAATGAATCATCAAAATGCTTTCCTTGACATCCTAGAGCTACTGTGTCAACTTTAGCAGTTGCCTGTTAGCTGCAGCTCTTGTCAAGTGAGACAAATCAGCATCTAAATTCCTTTAAGCCTATTCTTCTGTATGGAAAGTTGAGACGGTTGGAGTCCAGGATTTACTGGCTAATATAGTACCAGTCTTACTGAGATAACCAGTCCCAAAGAAAGAAAAAAGCCCACAGAAAGAAGCAAAGACTAATGATGATGATGATGGAGAGAAAAAAGAGAGGAAGAGACCTGAGAGCTTTCAAGCTCAGGGTTCTAAATGATGTTGTACAGCACACTATACCCTTCAAATCACATTCCTAGCCATCGTCTGATTTCAAACAATAATTTCAATGAAACAGGCAGGGCAGATATCATTAGTAGAGTATATGGAGGCCTGGAAACATGAGGGCTAGTACCAGATTTGTCACCCATTCATTGTTCAGGCTGAATCATGTCTGTAAAATAAGGAGTTTGAACTGGACTTGTATGGTGAATATGAATTCAACCTTTGACCTCAAGAACAACTTTCAAAGCCTAGCTCATCCATTCATAGGCTGTAAAACTTCTGGTAAATTTAATTAACTTACCTAAGTTTCCATTGCCTTATCCAAAAAACTGGGATGAAAACATGTTTTGCACTATGTTTAACAATTAAACAAAACAAAGATAAAGCATCTATTACAATGCTTGACCCACAGTAGATGCTCAATAAACATTATTTCCCTGCCACTACATTTTTCTTCTCTCAAAGTTTCCTTTCAACCATGAAATTACATTCCCATTTTACAAATGATTTTATTGAGTCACCAATGGGTTAAGGACTGCTCAAATTAATCTAGCTAGCCAAGGTTTAAAATGGGACCCAGTTCTGAAATGGAATCAGAATCTATGCTTCGAGACTAACAGTCTGGTGTTATTTCCAGAATGCCAAAATCCCCACAATCCCTTCAATTCATCTAGCATTTAACAAGCATGTACTTTGCAAACGCAGATTACTCACCATCCCCAGAGGCACTACAATCCTCCCATTGCCATAATCTCCCCATAGACATGGGATGTTTTTAGTATCATATAATTTGAGGATTGAAAGAGATCTTAACAGTAATTTACTTTAACTTCCAACTCAGAGCTGGAATTCCCTTTATAGCATCCCCAATCTGTGGCCAAGCTTCTGTTAGAACATTCCAACACATATGCCATTGATGATGAAAATGCAGTGGCTCTGGTGCCATGGTTTTAGAAGCCAGTCCTCTTTCGGTTGCTGGTATCAGAAATTTAACTCAAACTACCCACATGCCAAACAAACATATTTTCTCATCTACTAATTTCTGGATTTGGACTAGGCTTCAGGTATTTCTCAATCAAGGGGCTTGACTACTGCCATCAGGATCTGATCTGTTTCTTGTCCTATCTCTGAACCAGTTACAATGTCACTGGGATGCAAACCTATGATTTGCCAAGCCCAAGACGCATATCCAATCCTGTTATCAGGGGTAGGCTCAGTGCTTCTAAACCCTAAGATCTGAGGGTGAGAGAGGGGCAGCTCCTCAGGAGAAATCAGGATATCACCAAGAAGCAGGAGAAATGGAAATTGAGCACGCAAAAACAACAAATTTCACCACAGTGCCATCTAATTCCATACGCTGAGCCAGAAAAGGGAGTTAAGGACACTTTTTTCTAAAACCTTAAAGGTTAAAATAAAGCCAACAGCCGAAACATGCCTTGCATTATACTGTATCTGTTAGGAATTCTTTTGACTGCAAGTATCAAGTAACCAAATACTGGCTTAATATAAGATTCATTTTTCTTACAGAGAAGGTAGGCAATTTTTGGCCTTGATTCAGAAGTTTAGCAGTGTCAGGTCTCTGGGTTGGTGACTCTCAGGTTCTCTTGGTATTTCCTGATGGCAGCAAGGGACTCTAAGTCATACCAACTCTAAGTAACATATCCTTAAAGACAGGAAGCAGGAGCCAGTGTAGAGCAATTCATGTATTTCTTTCTGATCTAGAAGAGAACTCTCCTTCCCAGAAACCTTAAAAAATAAAAAGAAACTTCTCTTTACCTCTCATTGTCCAGAACTGGGTCACGCGGCCACGTCCAGCAGCAGTAGATACTGACTTCTTCTTCTCTGGGCTCTAGAGTGGGAGGAAGACAACAAGAGGGGGTCATGGCTTTGAGTATCAACACTGTCTATCACAACTATGTTAGCAAATGTGTTTTTAATTCCTCTTGCTTCCACCCAAGCCAAATAAGGCAACTTCACCTATTCTATCTGAAGAGAATATTTCTTGACCCCATTATCTCAGGATCTCCATAATATTCCAAAAGAGTAATTAGACCTTTTCAAAATAGCAACTGAATTATAAACTCTACAAAAAGAGAAATCAAAACTTATGTTTATACTCCATAGAAACTAGCAAAGTTCCTGGCAAATTGCAGGCAACAAATATTTTAAACGAAACCAAAATGTCCTGCTCAGAGATAGCCATTTGTCGTTAATAGTCAGTATTAATCACAGATCAAAATGTATCTATTTGCTCTGCTAGTACTTTCCCTTTTAGTAGTAGCTGGTGTTAGTTCACACACAGGGAAACATTTTACTGGGTTTTGGTATGTTGGTTTGCTTGTTGTTTCTCTGTTCATCAATAAAGTGGTCTTTCACCAAAACAAATTTCATTAGCCACATGCTCTACTCCAGTGGTTCCCAAACTTTCCATGGACACACTGTGTCAGAATCACCCAGGTAGCTTTTACATACAGATTCCAACTCACTAGCCTCAGAATCTCTGATGCCAGGGGTCCCAGGTGGGGCGTGGTAACGGCATTTTTAAAAAGCTTCTGACTGCAGCTAAATTTGCAACTACTGGACAAACTAATCAGATCAAACAGACAAAAAGGATTTCTCTTCAGTCACACTTAGCAGCCTGGTAGGCATTCTGTTGTCATTTGTGTGACCAGCAACCCAGTGAAGACTTTAACCATTAAGAGTCCTCAAAGAGTTGAAATTCATCTAAAAAGATAGGGAATGTCTTATTACTGGGGCCTTCTTGAGAACGTAATTTTAATGCCTTCCCTGTAAACATTAAAATTTGCCAAGTTCTGTGTCTTCCCAGAAACCAGTCCAAAGACGATTTACAAACCAAAGTCAGTTACTTCTGGCTCCCCAGCAGGAATCGCTCACTCCCACTCCCTATACATACATGATGCATATCAACAACGAGCACTAAAACATCACCTTGCCTCTATGCTCAGTCAGATACATGAAAATTCCTTTTTGGTCTTATCCACTTAATGTTTTACCCAATTTTCCTAGTTCAATGGTCTGCAAAATCTTTGAGGTTATCCATCCCTCACAATGCTTTATGCCACCTTAAACTGGAGACCTAGTGATGCAGGATGTCAAAGTGAGCTCAGGATCACAATTTCATTCATTTATCCAGCTAACAGAAAGAATGATCTGCCTCAGGTTGCATTATTTTTTCCACCTGCCCAATAAACACAACAATGTACAGCAAAAAAAAGCAAGTGTTTATTACAACATACCTCTAACCCCTTGAGCATAACATTTTTTGTTTTGTCCATTTGAATAAGGCTGTTTTAATCACAGCAGAATTGTCTGTATCTAACATCTACCTCACTGAAAAGTCAGTATGTGACTCTTTCTATGAAACACACGGGATCTACAAAGAGGAACATCACCCAAGCAAGACAGGCAAATTCCCAGGTTGTCAGGGCAATAGCGTTTTCAGCCTTGTTACTTCCTCTTGAACGGGGAACAAAAAGCAGATTTACTTCCCCATTGAACAAATGGTAGGCCTCCACCCAGGGACCCATAGTCCCGGGGAGAAAGCGACTGTCAATAAGGAGGTAAATTCTGGCTCTAGAATGCTCTGTTCACTAGTTCTCCCCGCTCCCTCCCACTTTCAATAACTGGAACATCAAAAATAATAATAATTCAGCAACACAATATGGTTAGCAAAATCCAATGTAAATACTTATCTGTCTCAGAGCAAGAAAATAATCTCCCCTCAGTATTTAATATTCCTCACATCTCCCTGGATATTCCTTTGGGCTACTTGTTGAAAGAATAAAGAATCTAGAGGTAAGTGAATGTAACAATTAGGGATCAGGATATATTAAGGAAAACGGGCTCACAGTTCCATGGTTTGAAGAACCTGGGAAGTTGGGCAGATGGGGGAGGGTGACAAAATAACACTTCCTAAATATGCGAAAAGCTACCAAAGTGATATACATGGAGTTCTGAGCACAAGGAAATAACCTGAGTTATAATAAGAGGTATGGAAATTATACATTAGGAAAAATATTACAATATTAATTCATGCTAGCACAGTTATAATTATCTGAGAAAACAGGCTCAGAGACTTGCCCGAGTTCTCACAGGTAGGTACGTGATAAACTCAGGATTTGAGCCCTGGTCTGGCAGACTCCAATATACAGATCCTGTACATAATTTCTCCTTAGAGGGCTGGGTTGGTTTGCAGAGAGACATGGAAAGAAAGAGTAACAGATGACCTCAGCTCATTCTCTTTAGTGAAATTGACACTGTGACTTTATTTTAATCCCCACCCTCCCCCATTCAGGATGGCCATGACTTTGCCACTATTTATAACAATTAGGCTGGAATATCTAGGCCTGCTATGGCCAGGCAAAGGGAAAGTGTGATAGATTGTATTACTGTGAATGTATTATTGTGAAAAAACATTTGCTTCTGCGACCCTGAGGTTGACCTCCTTGCAGGAAGACTATGTATCTTACTTCACTGACGTTAGGTTTGGTCATGTGACTTGTGTTATCCCTTCTTGCAGGAGGTCTGTACATCCCCACGCTGTTGAACTCAGGAGTGTCAATGTGAATTTCTTTGGTCAGTGAAATGTGGGCAAAAACAATGCACATCAATTCCAAGTAAGAACTTTTAGAGCTAGCTCATGTTTACCATGTCTCATTTCTTTCTGCCACTGCCTGTCAATGACCCAAAGAGAAGCTGCTCTGTCAGCCTGAGTAGAGAAATGATGACATCAAGTGGAATCACAGCCAACCCATGATGGACATTCAGTGCAAGCACAAAGTAAATCTTTGTTGCTATAACCACTAAGATTTCATGGTCACTTGTTGCTGCACCATAACTTCGTGTAACCTAATAAGAAAATATGGTCCCGATTTCTGCATTCCAAGGCTTCCTGAGGGACAGTCCCAAGAACTGAGTGTATGGAGTTAATACAGGATTGTTGGCTACTTCATCATGACTTCTTCACCCAAACCCCTTCTTCCCAGTCCCACAAAATGAGGTCAGGAATTAAAAACACAACTTTTTAATCCATATATGAATGTCTCCATAGGTTCTGTTAAAAAAAAAAAACTAATGCAAACACTGCCTAGAATTAGACATAGTCCTAAAAAGCAAGCCCTTTGTAATCAATCAGACATGAATTCTAATCTACTGGTTACCAGATTTGAGATTTGCGGCATAATATTTCCTGTCTCATATTATTTCCTGTCTCTTAAACCATAGTATGCTTATTGGTAAAACAAGGACAATAACAGTATCGTGAGGAGAGGTATTGTGACAACGTCACTCAGAATTAGAGAAATGCAAATCAAAACAACAATGAGTTATCACCTCACACCTGCTAGGATGTCTATTACCAAAAAACAAGTGTTGGTGAGGCTGCAGAGAAAAGGGAACCCTTATACACTGTTGATGGGAATGTAAATTGGTACAGCCACTATGGAGAACAGTATGGAGGTTCCTCAAAAAATTAAAAAGAGAACTACCATATGATCCAGCAATTCTACTTCTGGGTAATTATGCAAGGAAAACTATTTCTAAGAGACATCTGCACCCCCATGTTCACTGCAGTGTTATGCACAACGGCCAAGACACGGAAACAACCAAAGTGTCCACTGATGGATGAATGGATAAAGACAATGTGATACACACACACACATACACACACACACAACTGGATATTATTCAACCATAAAAAAGAAGGAAATCCTGCCATTTGCAACGTGGATGGACCTTGAGGGCATTATGCTAAGTGAAATAAGTCAGAGAAGACAAATACTGTATGATCCCACTTACACATGGTATCTAAAAAAGACTGAACTCATAAAAGCAGAACAGATTTGTGGTTGCCATTGACAGGGGGTGGGGAGTGGGGGAAGTGGGGGAAGAGGGTCAAAGACACAAACTCTGTTTCTAAGATAAAGAAATTCTGGGGATCTAATGTACAGCATAGTGACTACAGTTAACAATACTCTATATTGAACTGTATCTATTTGAAAGTTGCTAAGGGAGTAGGTCTTAAAATCTCTCTCTCATCATAAGAAAAAATTTTTATAACTATGTGAGGTGATGGATTTTAACTAAACTTACTGTGATAAACATTTCACAATATATCAAATCATTATGCTGTATACCTTCAACTTATACACTGTGATATGTCAATTATACCTCAATAAAAATGGAAAATTTGGGCTTCCCTGGTAGTGCAGTGGTTAAGAATCCGCCATCCAAGGCAGGGGACACGGGTTCGAGCCCTGGTCCAGGAAGATCCCACATGCCGTGGAGCAACTAAGCCCGTGTGCCACAGCTACTGAGCCTGAGCTCTAGAGCCTGCGAGCCACAACTACTGAGCCCACGTGCCACAACTACTGAAGCATGCGCACCTAGAGCTCGTGCTCCACAACAAGAGAAGCCACTGCAATGAGAAGACCATGCACCACAACGAAGAGTAGCCCCCACTCGCCACAACTAGAGAAAGCCCAGGCGCAGCGACAAAGACCCAACACAGCCAAAAATAAATGCATAAATAAATAAATTTATTAAAAAAACTTTTTTAAATGGAAAATTTTTTAAAGCTCTAAAATGAAAAGAATAAAAGGTGTGTATTGTGGTAATAAAATGAGGCAAAGTACATAAAAGCTGTGGCCACACCTGCCACATAGTAAAAGCACTCAACAAATGTTAAGTTACTTTTATGAACAAAGGCACTGCAGGGAATAAAAGGAAAAATCACCTTCTAACAGGGCTGACAAAATATAATCATAAATAACAATATTAAAGGCAAAATGTTATAAATGCTGTAAAGCACCACAAATAAAGTGCTATAAAAGAACAAAGGATCAAAGAGAAAGCTGGAAAGAGAGGGGAAAGAAATCAAAGAAGACTTCATGGAAAAGGTGGCATTTGAATTGGGCCACTTATTCCAGATCCTTTAAATATGGATCAACATTCTATAAATTTTTCATAGACTTAGCTGCCAGAAAATTTTCTCTTTCATTAAAATTTTCAATCCTTCAACAGGCAGTGAACTGCGACCTGTCATGCTTCTTTCTTTGCTTTTAAATATTAGAAAGATTTGGACAAATGTAATGTTTGATTTGTGAAATCATCTCAGACTGTTCTCCCCTTTCTTCCTTATGGCTTCTGACTTTTCTCTTGATCATTTTTTACTACACTGTGTAAATCTTATGCCTGTATTTTTATCATAAGCTGCTGCTGGATATGTTTTAAATAAATAAAATATATTTTTTATCTTCCTCCCAGTCTTTCTTTAGTCTTTTATTTTGGTAACTTGTTCCAGGATAGAGAAAGAGATTGCTCATTATTTTGTGGCTTACACAGAACTTGATAGAGTGGGTAGTAAGAATAATCAAATCAGGTTGGTACCCTATACCATGGTATCAGAAATTAAAGTACTAAGTGCTGATTTTCAGGTTAGATCCAATTAGCATCATTTCTCACTTTAGCAAAAAAGAAAATCAGCATAACTGAAAGGCAGGTTACCCTTACTCAGCTGAACAGCAGTTTTAAGTTAAATGGCATGTTTTTAGGTTGGGGGACGTACCCGTAGGAACACCTCCTTAGTTCTTTAAAAGAACAGCAAAGTTTTTCAAGTCAAGCCAATAAAATGATCTCACATATTTCAACTACAAAACAACTTGATCCCTTTAAATAAGAGAAAACTCCGGTTTTCTTTTCTACAGAAAAGTAGGAGAGAAATCAAGAACTTACAGAAGACTGTGAGTAAGTGAAAACTCAAATGTTTTGCATTAACATATCCAGAACAAACACCAATTTCAGGATTCTTCTAAGGGGCATAATTAAATTGATTTTGCATCATCTAAGTAAAATAAATAAGTCTGTAACATATAGATACTAAACCCCCATTAGCATTTTTGTCTGTTGATAGGAAAGCAATTCACATAAAAACATATTATCAGCAAAACAAGAACCCAACAAACTTATCTGTATGAATTGGCCATTTGAAGCTCTGAATTATTAGTTTCATTGTAGTCATTGATGTAATGCCCTTTCATAAAACCTAAAGGAAATGTCTAAGAGGCTTTTTAAATCTAAAATGGCCAACCTGCTAATCATATCTATCAGTAATCGTTAACAGAGTGGCAAAATAATACATCCTTGTCAGAATTAAACTGTCATTCAAAATAAGAAATAAAGAATTGCAGGGAAAGCTTCCTGTTTGTTAAAACACAACATGTTTTCTGCATAACAAGAAATTTTCTCTGGTAAAAAGAGATTGGAAAACAGGTCACTGGTGACTTGTGGCTCAGTTTTTCAGAAATTTTTATGGAAAATAGCACATCTTTCTCACATAACTTGAGATTTGCAGTAATATAATGCCATGTCCATTTCATAATTCACCTTTGCTAATACTTGTTTATATAGACAAATAGAAAACAAAGGGGGAAATCATGAATATGCCTATCTCCCAAAGATAACTGCTGTTGACCTTTGGTTTATCATCCCTGGTTTATTATTATCATCATACTGTTTTATAAGCTATTTAAACTATATTCACTAAAAAGTATTTTATGAACTCTTTCTATATCAATACATCATCATTTTCCATTACTATATGGAAATCTATTATTTAAGTTTAACATAATATATTCAATAAATCTTTTAAAAATATATTTTGGCCACTTCACTGGTTGCTGTGACTATTGTAGTACAGTTATCTTTCCATATATAACTGCTTCCTTCTGATAATTTCCTCTAAGTGGAATTTTCTATGTCAAAGAGAAAGCACATTTTTAAGGCTTTTGATACAATTTACCAATTGTCCTAAAAAGGCTATACCCATTTACACCCTACAAGCAATATAAGAAATTATTGACATTCTCTCATGCTCTCCAGCACTGGATATTATCACTCCTTTTTAAATTTTGGTTCTTATAACACTTGGGTTTTAATTTCTGAGTAAGTATTTTTCACTTAAAGATTAGGGTGGATCCATACATAAGGTTCATCCATAAATTCTCTCAGACTTAGTAGCTTATAGTACAACCATAATTACACGTACTTTTCACAAGAGAGTGCAGTACCAGTCAATGCCCTTCATCATAAGCTTATTAACCTGACATTACTGCTAAGTTGCCTGACCCGTTTCTGGGATATCTGACTACAAAGCATATCCCCTGCAGTTTGAATAGACTAGTAGCCAGATTTATGTTCTTCCAGGCCCCTAGGGTAAATCGCTGCTTCACAGAACTAAATGATACCCAGGTATCTATAATTTACTTAGCAGTACCCTGGTGTGTCAGAAGGGTTGAAGCACTCTCCAGCATAAAGTGCTGTAAAGGAAGAATCTCATTCACTCCTGAGATTTAGAAGAGAAGAACTTAACCTTTATGTTTAAGTACATCTGATGTATAAATTAAACGGAAACCGGTTGCAATTATAAATGAGCATTGTGAAATATAAATTGTGAATGTCAGGGCTGAATACCATTTAAATCAACTATGAATATTTCCCATACCTCTAAAGGTATTAACTAAACCCCTTCTTTTACCATGATTAGAGGTTATCAAGCAAATTTATTACCTTGATTCTGTAATTCTGCAATATCAAAAAGCCCAACTAGGTTTTTGTGACAAAGAAAATAGGAAACAGGAAGTATGCCCTTTAAATACCAACTCCTAATTGCAAAGATGTGACTATGCAAATCTAATTACATACATTTAAAGATTAGGTATTAATTGAATCTGCCTTGATATAAATTACACAATCAATTCTTTTATTAGAAGTGATCATCACTTTCCATTTTGGCATTTAGTAATAACTGACAAAATATCACGGGTTCTCCCTTGCTCTGAGATTTGCCGAGACGACAATACAGCATGCAGAGAGTAAATATCTTTGTCCTGAACTCTAGAGCCATCAGAATATGTGCTAATCCTTTACTTGAAAGGAATGAAAAAGTGATCATATTAATATGACCTCTTAATCACTGGGCATTTAAACAGACTCAGAGCTACACATCCTAACTGGTTGACAAGCGGTAAGAAATGACCAGATGGCAGGAGAGGTTCTTTCATATACAACTTACAGAACGTTTTTTGGAGTCTTGTACATCTTTGCTTCTGCCTCACGGATAGCACACAAGCATTTGAGACTTCTTGGCATCCTTCTACATTCTCCTATACCTGTTCTTATAGTATATTTTTGATACCAACTGGGATGGTTAATTTTATGTGTCAACTTGACTGGGCTAAACGAAGCCCAGATAGCTGGGAAAACATTATTTCTGGGTGAGTGTAAAAGTGTTTCTAAAAGAGATAAGCATTTCAATTGGTGAACTGAGGAAAGCAGATGGCCCTCCCCAATGTGGGTGGGCATCATCCAATCTATTGAGGGCCCAAAGAGAAAACACAGGAGGAGGAAGAACAAATTCACTTTCTCTCTGTTTGAACTAGAACATCCATTTTCTCTTGCCCTCGGACACTGGCAGTCCTGATTCTTGGTCCTTGGGACTTAGATTTAATTATACCAATAGCTTTCCTGTTTCTCCAGCTTGCAAATAGCAGGCTATAGGACTTCTTGGCTTCCATAGTCACATGAGCCGATTCCTATAGTAATTATCTCTCTTAGATGGATAGATAGATAGAGACATCCTATTGAGATACTGATATATACATATATAGAGAGGATAGATATAGATATATAGTTATAGATATAGATCCTATTGGTTCTGTTTCTCTGGAATATCCTATCCTAATATACCAACTTACTCCCAGTTCAGCATAATACACTCTACCTTACAAGTAGAAAAGAGCACTCATTATACATACTCATTCTGTGGTGGAAGGTGCAGTGGAAGATACAAAAATGTACAGGAACGTCTGGAACTTGACAGATCTGAATTTTAATTCTGGCTCTGAAATATATTAGCTGTGTGACACAGAAAGTTACTTCCCCTCTCTAGCTTCATGTTCCGGTCTGTGAAGTCATAAAGCAAACACCACACGATGGGATGATCAAATAAGATATTTTATGTAAAATGTTTCAGGCACAAAAAAAGGTGTGCTAATGACACCTTCACATTTGTTATTCTCAAGGAGCTTTGATCTGGGGGAGGTTGGATGCTAGAGGGAAAAGCTGGGAAATGAGACATGTTCTTAAGTCGAATATGATCGTGCTCTAACTCAAATTACACTCAGATGTGCAAAGAGAAAAGATTCTTTGTTTCCTCTAACTGATGATCAGGGTAACATGGAAAAAAAAAGGAAAATAAAAGCTAAACTGCCAGTGGTGTTCAGCCCTCTTTAAGGCATGTTGTATGTGGCCAATAGAAGGCTTCCCCTTGAATCTGGGAAGGAGTGCCAATAGCACATTCCCACTGATATGGTATTCATAAGGTTCTCAGGCATCTTCATAACCCCCTTTTGGATGTTATTACCCTCCCCCCCAGTACCTCTTACCCCCCCAGGGCTCCAACCTGAGAAAGAGAAAACAAGGTGACCTAAGTTTGACCTCACTGCCCTACCTCTACTCTGTCTTTTCTCTTTCCAAAATCAGGAGAGAGGAAACTAGCTTTTCTTGCATCATCCTGTCTAGTAGGATCTCTTTTACATCATGTTCTCCTTTTCCCCTTTCTTTGGGAACTTAATGGTGGGTGGCGTAAAGAGAGAGAAGCTGATTTGCCAATAAGGGAATGTAAATCAGAAGATATTTAGAAAAGATTTTGGTGCTGCATTAGTAATAATAATAAAAAGTAAAGTGTGATAAGTGCAGTATGCTAAACAGAAATCCAGAGTGCAGAAATCAGTGGTTATAGGCACATCGCAAACACTACAAATACAATATCACAGGTATCTAGAACATAGAGACCATCTCTGTCCAGCTTTGAAGATATGTCCTATTCAGAAAGTCCCAAGCTCTAGATACTTATTTCCTATGCCCCTAAGCCCAAACATGCCCTGGCCCACATCCACTTCTTCTGGTAGTGCAGTTTCATTGTGCTTCCCAAATACTG
Organism: Monodon monoceros; assembly: GCF_005190385.1. Taxonomy (NCBI): domain Eukaryota; kingdom Metazoa; phylum Chordata; class Mammalia; order Artiodactyla; family Monodontidae; genus Monodon; species Monodon monoceros. The sequence continues at coordinate 15,625,107 of NW_021703781.1, read as the reverse complement.
GGTTTCTTACAGATTGAAAGTTTGTGGCAAACCTGCATTATTTTCCCAACAGCCTCATTTTTTAATTAAGATAGGTACCTTTTTTAGACATAATGCTACTACACATTGAATAGACTACAGTATAGTGTAGACATAACTTTCATATGCACTGGGAAACCAAAAATCTTTGTGTGACTCGCTCTATTGCGATAATCACTTTATTGCAGTAGTCTGGAACCAAACCCGCAATATCTCTGAAGTATGACTGTAGTTATGAACAATCTTACTTTGTCCCAATCTGCTTCCACCTCTGGTCAGGGTCTCCATTCCCTAGAGTTGCCCTGCAATTCCAGTTCAGGGAAGAGTAGCTCTTGTCTGGAAACTCAGATCCTACAGTAGTTAACAACCAAGTAACTGACTACAGAGATCAACAGCCCTTTTTCTTTCCATAAGATCCTTGACTCTGTTCCCTTTTCTCTTTACCCAGCTATCTTCCATCTCCAACAGATGCCTGTGTTCCCCTACATGTCTGTTAAGCTTGAATCTGCAATCATTCTCTCTACAATTAGATAAAGGTAGATATTGTTTTGAAACGAGAAAGTCAACAACAGCTACAATATTTCACCATTCATTCGTTCATTCAACAAATAGTTATTAAGAGCCTACTCTATGCCAGGCACTGTTTTAGGCAGTTAACAATGTCCTAACCTTCCTGGAGCTTACTTTCTAGGGAAGGAAACAGACAATAAATAAGCAGTTAAATGACTGATTTATTGACTGATTGATAGATGATTAAGCAGTGTTAAGTGCCATAATGAGAAATACAGGTTTAGGGGAAAGAGAATGCCAGCGTCAGGATGGAGGTGTTGTTTGGTTTTGGACAGAGTGGTCTTGGAAGACCTTTATGATAGGGGACATTGAGCAGAGGCCTGTAAAAGGTAAGAAAATAAGTCATGCGGTTATCTTGGGGAGCTATATGCCAGGGAAGGAGGAGCAGTTGCCAAGAACCTCAGGAGGAACAAGTTTGGCATGTTCTAGAAAGAGAAAGCATATCAGTACATCTAGAGCATGTGGAAGAAGCAGGAAAAGTGGAAGGAAATACAGTCAGAGAGATAACTAGGGGAAAACCAGGTAGGTTCTCATAGGCTATGGTAAGGATGTTATTCCAAGTTATATGTCCATTTGGAAAGTTTTGAGCAGATTTGACTTGTATTTTTTTTTACTTACTCTAGTTTCCAAATTGAGAATAGAGAACCAAGAGGCTAATAGTGTAAACAAAAGACAGTTAAGAGGCAGAGCTGAAACTGTCCAGGCAAGAGATGCTTGGGCAGAAGCAGAGCATAGAGGCAACAGTATTTGTTGATCCAGAATGCGAAAGAAAGAGAAGTCAAGGTGACTTCTAGGTTTTTGGTCTGAGCAACTAGAAGAGTGAGTTGTCATTTACCAAAAGGGAAGGCTGAGAGAGAAGCAGGTTGGGAAATTCATTTTTTTTAGACATCTTAGTTTAAGATAATTATTTAATATGAAATGGAGACGTTGATGGGCAGGTTGCCGACGTGCAAAGTTCAGAGGTAAAGTCAAGCCACGATATATCTAGTTGGGTGTCACAGATGGTATTTCAAGCATAAAAGTACATGAGATCACTGAAAGACTCAGTTAGATATACAGAAGTAGAGATCAGAATTCTACATCCAGGGGCATTACAATATTTAGAGATCTGAAAGATGAGGAGAAATTAGCAGAGGACAATGAGAAACAGTATCCAGTGAGCTATGAATAAGAGAGTGTCTTAGTATAAATAAAGAAGGTAGTATTATACCAAAAATTAGTCATGTTTTTTACTATGGGTAATTACTGTGTCTGGGCTCTGTGACAACATGTAAATGAATTAGACAATGTTACTGTTCTCCAAGGCATTGAATAGATATACTAGTAAGCCCTCTAAAATGGCTACCCATGAGTCTTTCTTTCTAATATTTACATCCTGTGTAATCTCCCTCTCCCTGAGTATGGACTGGACCTAGTGACTTGCTTCTAATGAGTAAAATATGACAAAAGTAAATCTGAGATTAAGTTATAAAAGACAGAGACTTTTATCTTGCTAAACTTCTTTTTCTAGCACTCCTTACAGGCTTCTCCTAATGAAGAGGGCCACTTGGCAAAGAACTGAAGGTGACCTCCAGCCAACCAGCCAGTGAGGAACTAAGACCCTCAGTCCAACAGCCTCTGAGTAAACTGAATTCTTTCAGCAACTATGTGAGTGAACTTGAAAACAGATCCTTCCCTAGTCGAATTTTCAGGTAAGACCATAAATTCGAGGTCAATACTTTGATTGCAGTCTATGAGAGACTATGAAGCAGAGGACCCAGTTAAGCCATGACTAGGTTCCTGATCCCCAGAAACTATGAAATAATGTGTTGTTTTAAGCCACTAAATTCTGGGTAATTTGTTACTCAGCAATAGGTGACAAACACATTAAGGAAAATAAGATAGTACCAATCACTACAGCACAAAGCAACAATTATTGTCTCCCTTCCTCCATCCCTATTTCAGGCATCTATGGTAAATAGTCATAGTAATCTTAGTTTGAATTATATTGTCATTGAGTCAACTTTTCTCTGGTATAGCTGCAGTCTGAGTCCTATCTAAAATGGAAGTATGAAAACAATCAGTGAACAAGTCAGAAAAAAATTTTTTTTGGACAAAAAGACTTTCTGGCACCTCTGAATTAACACTGCAGACAATAGCCAAAGACTCTGGCTCTGGTTTAAACACTTTCAATCGTCTCATTTGTTTTGAAACTCCTCTTTTCTCTCCTGCTGACTTTTCAGCCATCCCATCCCCACCTTGGTGACATAACTCTAATTTAAGCTTCTTTCAAAACCCATTATGATTTCCACTTCACTGCCCTTGAATGCTGTTGAACTAAGATACTAGCATAATTAATGGACCACCTTGCTAACACTATTTCTTCTTCACATCACAGAGGAAATGTCCAGTCACATTTCCTTTGGAAATCAAGACTACTAACAGAATTCACTGTCAATTATAAATTAGTTAAGAAATAACAAATAGGCAGACATACAGAAACAGTTAAAAATATTTGTTCACATAATAGGTTTCTAAACAGTTTCCTTTAAAAAAATATTTAAAGGGACAGTGACGGTTAATTTTATGTGTCAACTTGACTGGGCTAAGGGGTACCCAGATAGCTGATATTCCTGGGTGTGTCTGGGAGTGTACTTCCAGAAGAGATTAGCATTCTCATCTGTTGATGGGGCATCATCCAATCCATTGAGGATGTGAATAGAACAAAAAGGCAGAGGAAGGGTGAATTTGGTTTTTTGCTTGAGCGGGGACATTCACATTCTCCTGCCCTTGGACACTGGCACTCCAGATTCTCAGGCCTTCAGACTCAGACTAAGACTTAAGCCACTGACTCCCCTGGCTCTCAAACTTCAGACTTGAGCTGAATTACACCACTGGCTTTCCTGGTTCTCCAGTTTGCAGATGGTAGATCATGGGACTTCTAGGCAGATCGTGATTATGTTTCTCTGCGGAAACCTGGCTAATATTTCTTGTTTTTCCAAAACAGTAGACTGATTTAATGCAACTCAATTACTCACTGGAAATAACCACAGAAATTCTGCGTAAAATATAACCAAAAGTTATCTTAAGCACACAGCTGAACAAATGACAAACTCCCTCCCCCTCACCCTTGGTTAAAACAAGAAGGAACATAAATCCAGCCTGGAAGAGCAGCAGGTTGCTCAATTCCAGGGAGATTTTATTCTAGGTAAGTGGTACTTCTGGAATCAAACTGAGAGATAAGGGCAGAAGGGATACTGTGCCCGAAAATAAGCCCTAGAGACTGAGGGGCTGAGGTTTTAAAGCTCTAGAGAGAGCAAAAGCCATATATACTAGTTTCCTGTGGCTGCTATAACCACAAACTTGGTAGCTTAAAACAACAGAACTTTGTCCTTTCACAATTCTGAAGGCCAGAAGTCTGAAATCAAGGTGTCAGCAGGGCCACAGTGCACTCCCTCAGGAAGCTTTACGGGAGAATCTGTTCCTTCTTTCTTCCAGCGTCTGGTGACTGCAAACTTTCCTTAGCTTATAGACACGTCATTCCAGTCTCTGCTTCCTTCTTCACATTTCCTTCTCCTCTGTGTGCCTAAGTCTACTTTTCTGTGTTTCAAATCTCCCTCTGCTTCTCTCATAAGGATACTAGTCAATCGATTTAGAGCTTACCCAGTAATCCAAGATGATCACCTCAAGATCCTAAATTTAACCACATCTGCAAAGACATTTTTCCAAAATAAGGTAATATTTACAGGTTCCAGGGATTAGGATATATACATATCTCTAGGGCCATCATTCAGCCCATTATACTATGGTCTTAACCTACTTGAGACAGGATCTTTAAGCAAAGACAACTCTGCTTAAAGTAAGGACCCTCAAAGCATGACCCAATCTTCAAAAAAGAAAAGAGGGATTAGAAAAATTCCCTCCAATAGGCCAAAAACTGACAAGAAAGTTTACTGTATTACTCCAGGCTCTGGGTGGGGAAGAAATAAAAGCTTTCTAAGAGAAATATGAAAAATAGAAATGCCAAAGGTACACCACATGTGGGTGAGATATCCAAATGTATGCTAAGCAGATGGCATGAATTTCAAGCTTAGAAGTTGACATAATTTTTCGAGAACCCATGAAAACCTTGGGTCAGTACAGAAGCAAGTGTAAAATCACTCTATAAGGGCGTATCCACAACTCAGGGAACACAGAAATTATGTTACTTCAAGGAAACTGGAAGACCTAGGTTCCAGTAGCAAAGGTATGCCTGATCTATGACATTTCTAAGCAATGTGGGCCCTAATTCCCTACTTTTATAACAGAGCCTCTACCATTCCCCCAGGAAAGGCATTCCAGGAACACCATGAGAAATTGCAAGGCTATGGGTAGAAAGATATCATTTACAGATATACAAACAAAAATACATAATACACATGATGAACAAATATCCCTGCACAGATTCCCTTTAGTCCAACATGTAAAATACAACTGTAAAAGTTGAAACATTCTTCTGAATAACTTAGCCGGTTTGGATACATTCAGACAAGAATGTTCTGTGCCAAAGGAAGCAAGGACAGCAATATAAATGTGAGCATTTGTCACCTTTAAACATCAACTGAAAAGATTTTTAATATTTAGAAACTCACTGACATTCCCCCTAGAAAGTCATCTCAAAGTACCCTTTAAAAAGTGAATGTGTAATGGAAATTTTCAGTTTCCTATTCACTGCTTCATGCCACCTTGTTTCCTTACTTTTGAAAAATCAATAGAGCCTATTAATCATTTCTTTCAGTACCCAGGAGCTTCAGATGCTTTAAAGGTGAACTGCAAAAGTTCAGGAGGGGTATTCAAGGAAGAACGTGCTTGCCATTGTAAAAAACTACCCCATGGGTTACAGATAACCATAGGCATTGTTAGCTATTAAATGATTATGGCCGTGTTTCCTGCAGCTCCAGGTGGAGACCTCAGCCCTCAACGGTGTCACAATAAACCAAGATGACCCTCAAATAAGAGACAATGAAATAATTGCAAGCTGGATGCTTTAAATAAGGACCTTACTCTCTGAATCACAGTCCAGGGACAGGAATATTTTAGGGTTTATTGCTGCTACCTTTAATGTTGCTCTCCTTTTTGTTTTGTTCAAATATTTATAGGTAAGGTGGCACTGTCAGAGTCAGGAGGCAAGGAAGGCGCCACCAGCAGAAGAGTACTGAGTCATGAGAGGCACCCTGACTGGAATGACTTATTTTCCCAGAGTGAGGGGCTCGGGAAGAACATCTAAGAAAATCTCTGCAGACAGTGCCCACTTTGAGAGGTCCCTGCCTTGCACATATTTATATCGCAGTGCATTTAGAATCATTAAACACAGAAAGATCAACTGAAGCTGATGAATTTACAGTTTCAGACCAGTGACTCTCAAACTTTAGTGTGCATCAGAATCCTCTGGAGGACTTGATAAAACACAGATTGCCGGACCCACAACTAAAGTTTCTCGTTCAGTCTGTCTGGAGCGGGGCTTGATTCAGTAGGTCTGGGGTGGGGTAACGATTTACATTTCTTTCCGTTTCCCAGGTGGCGCTCCTGAGCCAAGGACCACACTTTGAGAGCCACTGGTTTAAAACAAGAAACTTATGACTAATTATAAATAATTCTTTAGAATATTCCATGTTTTTTCAATAAAACCACCATTTGAATAAAGACTTCAGTGGGGCTCAAGTACCAGGATACTGAAGAATAAATGTAGACAAGGATTATAAAGACAGTAATAACTAACACTGTTCTTATAAACGATGCATCTTCTCTAATCCTCACAGCAACACTTTGAAGTATATATTATTTATCCCATTTTTCAGCTAAAGAAACTGAAGCTCAGATCTTTCTGAGCACAAAACCCATATTTTTTCTACTCCACTTAACTAGCAAGAAATAGCAAGATTATGACCAGTGGCCCTAGCTAAACATTTTAAAAGTCAATTTCCTATTGACAAGGTATTGTTGGTTTCCCCAAGAATAGCACAAAAAGAAATACCAGTACTATATTATACTTAACACTGACTGTTGACAGGCTAAAACAAACAGTTTGCTACCCCTGTATAAAGTTACCCGCAATATGTTGTCTTTTTTTCCCTCTTCTAATCCTTTTAGTTTTTAAACTTCTAAAACTCCAAGCTTAAAGAAGTCTCCTGGATAATACTAAAGACCCAAACAATATCACAGGCTCAGTCCTGGGGCCCTGTGAAGGGTTAGCCTTGTTGGGGTAGACCTGATAATTAAAGTCTTTATAAAATCTGTGTCCTGCGGTGCTTAGTTCTATCTGAGTCAGTTACAAAAACCTTGCTTGTCTCTATTGCAAGCAGCATCTGCAGGTTCAGGAAGTGAAGTGAAGTGAAGTGAAGTCAGCTATAACCAAAGCTTAAAGCTTTTTCTTTCTTCTCACTTATGCTCATGGGCAGGAGCAATCAGAATTACTGACCTCAAGCCAGATTATGGCTAACAACAGCTGTCTTTCTGCAGTGCTAATCAGTAGACATAGATGCACTGTCAGCTCAGGATCGGATGGGGCAGTTGGACACATTCTGAAGACAATGCGATGGCACAAGTTACACACAGCACAGTGTGGAGAAGGTAGGAAGGACCACAAAGAAAGTGCAAAAGGCACATGTAAAAGAACTCCTGTTGGGTTGGAAATTCTCTTATTAGCCTGGGCTTTTGGGGGTAACCCTTAAGAAGTGGCCAGCACTGTCACGAAGCAGACCATCTTTTGGTAGATGAAGGAAAACAACATGAGAGCAGAAACAGACTCTCCAGTGTGAATTAAGTTATTCAACTGAGAGGGAAATATCACCTCCAACGAGGGCAACTTCAGGTTGTAATTAAGAGTAACTCTCCACGCTGTGGGCTGAGTGACATCTGGTGCCTGTGCTGGAATCCAAACAAGTCATCAGTAAGACACTTTAATTAGTGTACAAACTCCACACTCTGTGGTGGTATTGCCTGATACCCAGAATAGGGCAAGAGGCCAGATTTTGAAGTTTGCCCCTTTCTCAAACTTAAAGAGCATGCTACTCCTCCAAAAAAAAAAAAAAAAGTTGTAATATTCCCTTTTCTCTTTGGGTAGCATGCCAGATACAGGATTTCACGTTTCAAATAGTTGTTGATCCAATTGATTTCTGCATAAAAGGAGATAAAGGCAAATTATTAGATGGGTTTTCCTCCTGCTACTTATTTGATTTGAAAATGCTTTTGCATCTAAGCCAAAACAGCTCAAGCCTGCCCTCTAGAGCCAGTCTCTTCCTCCATTAAAAAAAACCACCAGTTCCCTCTGAGCCCCTATCACCCTATGCCAGAAAATGGAGACTCCGCCCTATGTCATCCACAGGTGAACAAATTAAGGGCAAAATAATACTTTTTAAATGGAGCTGAGACCCATTTCTAGGGAAATTTTCAGACTGAAGACTGAAGAGATACCATTAACCTGTTGAGGAAAATTACACAGGCTAGGAGTCAAGGCACTTGGGTCCTAGGGGCAGCTCTGCCACTCACTATTTACTGTAAACTGATTTATACTAAACCTGCTTTGAAAAGGATTTGAGGCAGCAGCCAATAATTCACTAAATGTGTGTCTTGGACAATGCTTATCAGCTCTCAGGCCTCAGGCTCCTTATCATTCCATGTGACCGGTTGGAGCATGCTCTAAAGCATTTCCAACATTAAATCTCTATGATCATTTATCAGCATCACCAATGGTGATTTGCATATGCTCAGCAATTTGGAATTTAACTGTCACACACATCATCCCTCTGATTTGACCCTTACAACTATCCTAGGTGGCAGCCAGGACAGGTGAGAAAAGAGATAATCAAAAAAGTCAATAACAAGTTATTATTATTTGTTCTGGACTAAAATATTTTAGTGTCTCTTCCAGTTTTACCACTGTATAAATCTATGAAACACAGAGCTAGTTATTCAGCATTAAATCAACCTCTGATATGGTCCTTGCCTTGGTAACTTGCCTAGTGCAAAACTCCCAGTTCCTACAGATGTAGGGACCACTCTTTGCTATCAGCAGAACAGCTGTTACATCTCAGGGACAGACCTTCCATTGAGTCTGTGACTTACTCCTGTCACTGCAATCTCCTGAAACCAATTTGTGCCTTTTAGGAAGGGATTCTTCCATTTGTCTACCTCTCTCCATCCCCTCTCCAAGTGTCTGTGCTATACTTTCTAAGTAGCTGCCCCTCCCACCCTGACCTCCAGGCTACCGTTCAAAACCAACTGTTTGTTCCTCTACTCCTCTGCCATCTAAGTATCATTTTCCGCTTTTATAGCCTGTGAGCTTGGTAGAGGTGGCAAAGGCCGATTTTGCTATCACTATGGCAAATATGAAACCAGCAAATCCAGATGTGACCTGGCTGGTGGAACCACATAACAAATGATGGTGCTGACATTAAAGAATGCTTCTACTGGACTTCCCTGGTGGCACATTGGTTAAGAATCTGCCTGCCAATGCAGAGGACACGGGTTCGAGCCCTCGTCCAGGAAGATCCCACATGCCGCGGAGCAACTAAGCCCGAGCACCAAAACTACTGAGCCTGCGCTCTAGAGCTCATGAGCCACAGCTACTGAGCCCACGTGCCACAACTGCTGAAGCCTGTGTGCCTAGAGGCCGTGCTCCGCAACAAAGAGAAGCCACTGCAATGAGAAACCCACACACCACAATGAAGAGTAGTCCCGGCTCGCCGCAACTAGAGAAAGCCCAGGCGCAGCAACGAAGACCCAACACAGCCAAAAATTAATTAAAATAAATAAATAAATAAATAATGTTAAATAGAAAAAGAATGCTTCTATCTAATGACTAAAACTTCAGAGACTTCAGTTGCTCCAGAGAGGTCCGAGGCCTCTTCTTCGCCAATTTCTCCATATTTCCAACAAAAGAACTTAGATAAGGTATCTGGAGGCAAGTCAAATCATTCTGGGGTAAACAAAAGAGGAAAAAACAGGGTAACCAAGCCTTAAGCCCATCCCCTATCACAATGGTGTCCCAAATGCCTGGAGCTTTGGACTCAACTGACTCTCACCCCATGAGTTTTTTGATGTTGATAAAAACAAAGCAAATACTGGGACTCTGGATTACTAAAATACTCTTTGCCAGCATTTTAGTCCTCTGAGGAAGCCCCAAATTTACCAACAAACAGGCCTACTCTTGGATATTCACCATATACCTACACACACACATATACAACATTGACAGTTTTTCATCAAGCCCACAGTATAAGTCACCATTATGTGCCTTGTGCACATGCAGCCATATCCAGCCACATCCTGCTAGAAACTTAGCAAGAAGACTGGGAATTGCTAGGATGTCAGGGTCTAACTTGCTCTGGCCAGGGGCAGACCTTTCTCACCACCGGCACCTCACGTGTTCTTTGCACATCTCCCAACGAGGGACTTAAACTAATACCAAGGCCTCAGGGTTCATTTACAACCTGATTATAAAACCTGTACTAATGTTTCCCTGGCCCAACGCTGCTTACTTTCTGAGTGGCCAGCCACATGAGTACAACCACCCTTTTTTTAGTCCTACCTCCATAGCAATTACCTCTTCTCAAGAAAACCTGGTCCAAGCTAAGTCACAATTTTCGTGGTCTATGGGAGCAGCTTGGAGCCACAACACCCACACATACGTTTAACATACTGCCGGCATGTTTCTAAAATTCAGTTCCAAGCTGCCACGTCCTGCCTCAAACACTGTCAGAATCCTGTAAAATATGCCCAGCCACCTCAACCTGGTATCTAATTCTGTGATCTTCCCAAACCCATCTCATCTACCACTCAATGCCCTGCTGCTTCCCAGACTCTAAGCTTTGGTCATTACAGTTCTCCAGGCATAAGCCGCTCTTTCCTCGGCTCTACTTGTAAAAGCTTCCTATTGTGAAGTCTCAGCTCAAATGCCTTCTCCTCTAGGAAACCTTTCATAACTGTCATCTACCACTCTTAGTTTATACAGAATTAATACCCACCCACACCATTTTATCTCTATCATTTCTAAATCTCTTATCACCTGCTGCCCACGCTATAATTATTTGAGAACCTGCCATGTCACCTTTCACTAGATTTGACGATGTAAGTGTTGATGTTCACATTTTCCATGGGGTCTAGGACCGTGCCTTACCTGTAGTCCACGTTAATAAACATGTGCTGAGTTAGGCTATTCCTTCCTGGATATCCTGATTTCTACAAGTTGAGCCTTATTTTTTCTCATATTAATGATGAGTTCTTGAAGAAATGGGCAACATTTTTCAAAAACAGAGGGGAGTTTGGTGCTCTTTTCATTTTTCTAGGTCTTGCCAGGAGACCAGTTTTATGAATGGCTCTGAAGGAAGCACTGATGGAAATGCTTGGCACCCAAATATTATTATTAGTCTCCTAGTCCAACCTCTAACATAGTAGAGAGGTTTCATTTCATCATCCCTTGATATTGTCAATGATGGGACACACTACCTTATGCTGCGACTTTAGAAAGCGAAGCTGTAAGTGACCTGAACAATTTTCCTTCAGTGGAGGCAAAGGGTAAAAGTGGCTCCTCTCTGAACAGTTAGCCTGAGAATAATTTATGGCAGTTAATTAAACCCAAGCTGATATTTTCTGTTTTTAAAGGGGCAACCAATTATTTACTCATGCATTTCTCTTGATGTGCTTAGGAGCAGTTTTAAGTACACCGTCAAATGTCAAGCAGAGGACAGCGGCAGCCTGGAATTAAAGCAGCCACTCTGTGCCTTGGGCTCAGATTCTCTTGGTCTGCTGGACACAACGACTTAAAAATGAAACTGTTATGCTCTAATGCTCTACCTTTTTTTCAGATTTCATTTTAATAACTTTATTGACATGTCAAGGTAGACAAACTTGTCAAAGGTGGTATCAAATGTCCAAATAAATCAAAGCTTGATCAATCCTCACTTCCCATTACTTTACTGTCTATTTCTAACACAACCAGGGTGCGTTCACAAATCTGATGCTTTGCAAATGTCAGACAGACTTCCAGTTTCTCCTTGAAGACTCTTTCTATCAAGTTATGGAACAGATACCTCTGTAATTTTATATCTGGGGGCCTGACTGGTCTTTAAACGCTAGCCTGTAATGAAATTCATTCAATAGTTTGGCTTAGTTTCTCATGCAGTTGTGCATGGAAATGTTTGGAAATGTGGATGGATGCTTTCTACTCCTACCATCATGGGACCCTGCTAATTAATCACAGCTCCTATATTAGTCAGTGTTCTCTAGAGAAACAGAACCAATAGGAGATATACATGTATAAAGAGATTTATTATAAGGAATTGGCTCACACAATTATGGAGGCAAAAAGTCCTAAGATCATAGGGTGAGACCCAGGGGAGCCAATGGTTTAGTCCCAGTATGAGTCCAAAGGCCTGAGAATCAGGAGAGGTGATGGTATAGCTTGAGTACTAATCTCCAGACCCAGGAAGAGCCAATGTTTTGTTCGAGTCCAAAACCAGGAAAGAGCTGATGTCCCAATTCAAAGGCAATCAGGCAGGAGGAATTCTCTCTTACTCAGGGGAGGGTCAGCTTTTTTGTTCTACTCAGGCCCTCAACTAATTGAATGTGGTCCACTCACATTAGGGAGGACAACCCACTTTACTCAGTCTGCCAGTTTAAATGTTAATCTCATCCAAAAACACCCTCACAGAAACACCTGGAATAATGCTTGCCCACGTATCCAGACACCCCACTGCCCAGTGAAGCTGACATATAAAATTAACCATCACAGTCCGCTTTCCCAAAGAGCCCAGACAGGCTTCAGCATTCATTAGGACTGTGCCCCAGTCAGTCACTCCCCATCAACCAGAGTTGGAACAAGAGCTAAAGCCTATTTGCTACCTAAGAATCTAGTAAAAAGTCATATTAGGCCACCGTAAAGAATCATAAGAGTGCTGGAGATGGCCAGATCTGTGGTTCATTAAGCTCAATATCCTACTATACAGGCAACTGCCAAGGAAGGACTGAGGGAGGGATCCCTCTTTGACATCAACCTTAAAAGCTCTCTCCCCTTAGTATCTCTCATGGATCTGCAGGTCATTAAATTTACCCAAGGCCATTTTGAACTGTAGTTTTCAGATGAGCAATAACTAAGCCAGCAAAAGCCTTCAGGCATCTGAAAGGGCAGGGCGGGCTCTTGGCAACTGACTGACAGACATTTCATTGAGATTTCTTCGCACTCTCAGTGGTACAGGTTTGAGGTGAACGGTGCTTTCATTTTGTTTGCTTTGCATTTTTATTTACAAAGCCAGTCTCTCTGCATTCATAACTCCCCTTGCAGAGCCTGGACACACATATTTTTGTTCCTTCCTAGTTAACAAACAGGTATTGAGTACCTGCTAGGGGGTGACATACGTTATTTCATTTGTTACTCCCCTGTACACACCACACTCACACACGAAACACGTGAGGCTATCTCAGGATAGCCCCGTGACTCCCTGCCGCAGTTAGTCTGGTCTTTAATCTTCACTAAATTGTCACTCCCCAGTGAGGACTTCTGAGTCACCATGTCTAAAAGTGCAAATCATCCCACCCATCGCTAATCATTTTTTTCCCTTTCCTGCTTTATTTTTCTCTTTAGCACCATCTAACATGGTCTCTATTCTACTTATTTTTCTTATTTCTTGTCTTCATCCATCACTAGAATGTAAGGGGGTAGGGATTTTTATCTGTTTTGTTCATTGCTGTATTTCCAGCATCTAAAACAATGTCTAGCGCATAGTAGGCATTTAGCGTAATTGTGGAATAAATGAATGGATAACCAATCTGAAGTAGGTATCATTATTACCATTTTACAGAGAAAGGCAAGTGCAGAGAGATCAAGTAACTTGCTCAAGGTCATAAACACTTCCCCTCAAAAATGAAATGACAGGAAAAAAGAGAAGAAAATTACCCTAAAAATACTTCTATTAATTTGGGAACCATTTCAGTTAGTGGACCACAGGTGCCTTGTACTTTTCCTGTATCTAACAAGCAGGTGGAATCTCTGTCCCTGTGCTTAGCATGTGCTCCTGGGTCTGTGTTAAATCTTTAGTGACTAGCAGTGCTATCTCTAATAGCGTGCCTTAACCAAGGGGCACCAGCAAACATATTCCAGGCATGTAAAATCATGTTCATTCCATTCAATTCCATAACAACGACTTGCATTTGTAAAGCTCTTTCTCATCGTGCTTTCATATAGATTTAATTTAACATCACTCTTGTGAAGTCGATTGGCCTGGTGGTATTATCTCCATTTCACAAGAGAAAACAGAAAATCAAAGCAGCCATGGCTCAAGATAACACATCAAATGACAGACAGCACTGAAGGTGGAATTGGGCAAAGCATGGACTTGAATCAGACAGGCCTGGCATCAAACCCATACCTTGCCTTTTCTAGCTGTGTGACTGAGGGAGGTTAATTAACCTCTCTGAATCTCTATTTCTTTATCTACAAAATGGTGATCCTAACCCATCACAAGGGGGTGTGGGCAGTAAATGACCTGATGTATGTAACGCAGTGGGCCCAGTGACAGGGACATAAAAGGAATGTCTCAAATGTTAACCCTCATTCCTATCCCTGCCCTGATCCCCATTCTCCTCCTTGCCTCCTAGCCCAATGCTCTTCCAACCAGAACAATTATATAACTCTGGATGGAGATACATTTTTTATGGACTTAGTTTAAAGGCTGGTACACATTTCAGTAAATTTATTAGTAACTTAGAGAATTCAAGACCCAGTAGGGTGTTTCGCAGTCTACATGCCAGATGTACTTATAGGAGGCCAAAGCATGTGTGATTAGAGTCAGAAGCAGCTACTGACTTTCCCAAATAAAATCTAAGATACTGTGGTTTCACTGAAGGCCTCCTGTGAGAAGTATTTTTCATTATAAAAATGCAGTTCTTCAGTAGCAGGTTACAGTACACTTAATGTGCTCCAAAAGAACTGCATCGAACAGATTCATTTTGATATTGTTTTCTCATCTTTTACCTACAGTGTTTATATGCACAGTATACCCCTCAATAAAACATGCTTAACAGAGATCTGGTACTACTGCATTGGTGACAATGTTTAGTTAAAAGCATGAAGTTTAGGGCTTCCCTGGTGGTGCAGTGGTTGAGAGTCCGCTTGCCGATGCGGGGGACACGGGTTCGTGCCCCGGTCTGGGAAGATCCCACATGCCGTGAAGCGGCTGGGCCCGTGAGCCATGGCCACTGAGGCTGCGTGTCCGGAGCCTGTGCTCCGCAATGTGAGAAGCCACAGCAGTGAGAGACCCGCGTACCGCAAAAAAAAAAAAAAAAAAAAAAATCATGAAGTTTATTACAAGCACATAATATTATTGGGTGGTAAAAACTGAGGCCATTTCGAAAAGCTCAAAGACTCCCCTGACAGTTTCCGAACTCCAATTCCACTGCTGAATTCCAGGGCATGCCTTTTGTTATCACTATGCACACCACTAGCTACCCACAGTGTATACCTGACATCCACCGACACCTTCGAAAGGGGCTTTGCTATAGTTGGTAACCTTGTGGTCAACAGACATAACTAAGCTAGTATTTTTACTGTGTCTGGCCACTTTAATGCATCACTCTTAATACAGCAGCATATATAACCCCAAAGGGAACAATTATATTAAGAAAGGAAACAGAAGCCATCAATTGCTTTACGGTTAAACCTTAACTTTTGCTTATGAACAGTGACAAGGCTAATCGAGCTTTGTGCTTGACATGACTTCAGGCTGGTTTGCCGAGCACAGCCAGGCTCAGAACACCCTCTCTGTCATTTCTGTGCTCCATCTCAGGTCCATACCCCACCCCATGTGCCTGACCACAACATTTCCTGCCATGACTTTCCCGTTGTTGAGCAGTTTGTTGAGCTTTAAGAACCCTCCTCTTCTCCTGGTCACCTTCCCCCAGGACCTGTCTCTGCTTATGAAAACTTACCTACTTCTTCCCTGGGACTTATCTGGCTGGGGCTTTGAGTGTCTTCTTATTGCAATAACCCCCTTAATAAAAGTTTTCCTTACTAATGTCCAGATTCCTTTTTTTTTTTTTTTTTCCGCTTTGACAAAAGTAGTACCTGACTAGTGTCTCCATTCCTGATTGAAAATCTCAAATTGACAGCTTCCTCAAATACGAGCACAGAAGTGAGCAGGAAACACTCACTGCTCTGGTGTTTGGGTTTACATCTTGCATTCACCACCACGCTCTAAGCTGCCCGAGCACAGAAGCCACACCTGACTTTCTTCATCATTTCACCTTAGCACCTAACACAATGCCAAGTACAGAGTAAATATTCAATTTGTGCTTGTCGAATGAATTAGCAAATTATTTTCAATCAATAATATTTATGTATTGTTTGTCATGTATCAGGCAATGTTCATTGTGCTTGAGATACATCATAAACCAAAGAAGCAAAAATGCCTGCCAGGGTAGAGCTCATACTATAACAAATATAATAAAGAAAATCCTGTAGTATGGTAAATGATACATACTATGGGAGAGGAGAGAAAACAGAATGAGAAGGAACAGGAATTGGGGCATGGAGATGGAATGAGTTGCCATGTTAAACAGGGTAGTCTGGAGGGAAAAGTGACAATTAAACAAAGACTGGAAGGTGAAGCAGTTAGCTATCCAAAAATCTGGTGGAAAAGTGCTCCAGAGAGGAGGAACTGCTGATACAAAGGTCCTAAGGTGAGAGTGTCCTTAATGTATTTGAAGAACAGGAAGGAGACTGGCTGGCACGGATAAAGCAGAGTGGGTGAGAGAGCAGTAGGAGGTGAGACGTAACAAAAGGGTGGCACCCAGAAGGCCTCTGAGATCATTGTAAGATGACAGCTTTTACTTTGAATGATATAGGGAGCTAGTGTAGGTTTTGTGCAGACCAGTGACGTGATCTGACTTGCATTTTCAAAGATCACCCTGAAGGCTATGTTGAGAATGAACTGGAGGTCAAAAAAAAAAGAAGTAGCAGCAGGAAGACTGCTTCAGAGGCTCGCCCAAGCGAGATACGGTGCGGCTCTGGCCAAGGTGATAGCCACAGAAGTGGAGAAATGTGGTTAGATTCTAGAAAGAGTCTGAAGACAGAAGTAGCATATTCTTAGATGCTCATACCCACATATTAATATGCATATTAACACTGATATTAATATTTATAGATTCATGCTTTTCTTTGTATTTCAACTCGAGAAGAGAAAGGGATAGCATTAATTGGAAATTGCCATAAAATCATGGCTATGCCGTTGGGAATGTACTGAGCAGGTAAATATCATCCAAGATGCATGTCAGGGTGGGAGGAAAAGTTTTTACAAAGGTTGAGAACTTCACTACTGAACAAGGCACTAAAGGCTCCAGGCATTTGGGCTGAGCTCAACTTCTGTTCTATCAGCCCAGTTAGGTGAGTTCCCCTAGTTAATCTCCCCGTTTGGATAGGGGTCTCAGCAGTATCCACATTTTAACAAATCAGAGGCTTAACTCCTCCTCCTTTTCTCCTCGTCTCTTGGTGGCCTCCTCTTCCTTGGGGCCCCTCAATATGCTCTGAGCATTTATAATCCCTTATTTGGGATTCATGTGTTGACGTCATTTTCAGTGTTCTATATAAAGGGAGCTCCTCTTTGGAAAATCCAGCCATACATGTTTTAATTTAATAAATATCACAGGCAACTAGAAACACATTTGGGGTGGGGGAGTTCAATGAAATGGCCATGTGGAAGGGGAAAGTAGGAGGTTAGTACAGTAGGGAAAATGCCTTCTTTTTGATATCTCTTCAAAAGGTGCCTGTACCTGGGCCATTCTGTCTTAGGCTCTATTTTGATCCATGCTCAGACCTTTCTGGGCTGGGACGGATACTGGAGAACAGCCTCATGTAGTCTATTCATTCAGAGTCTCTTTAAGAAATGAGCTAAAGACACAGACGTAGAGAATGGACTTGAGGACACGGGGAGGGGGAAGGGTAAGCTGGGACGAAGTGAGAGAGTGGCAAGGACATATATACACCACCAAAAGTAAAATAGATAGCTAGTAGGAAGCAGCCACATAGCACAGGGAGATCAGCTCGGTGCTTTGTGACCACCTAGAGGGGTGGGATAGGGAGGGTGGGAGGGAGATGCAAGAGGGAGGAGATATGGGGATATATATATATATACGTACAGCTGATTCACTTTGTTGTAAAGCAGAAACTAACACACCATTATAAAGCAATTATACTCCAATAAAGATTTTAAAATAAAAAAAAAAAGAAAGAAAGAAATGAGCCAACAGAAGATCTCCAGTTCTGAGATTTATGTTGGTGGGAAATAGTAATGCATTTCAATGAGGAATGAAATATTCCAAAACATCACTTTTTTCATTACACTGAGGTACAAAGTTACTATATTTATTAGATCTTTTAAAAGTCATAAACCATTTAGAGCCATTATCTTACAGACAGATTTCGAAATGTCATACAAGGCTTTCACAGGTATAAATTAATACACAGTCTTCACTTCAAATGAAACTTTTAGGCTACCCAATGAGAACCAAAGTCATATTTTACCAGAACACTACATAGATTTCAAAGTTTCTTAGTTTTTGCTCACTAGAATTGCAATTTTTCACCTAGAATAAAGCATAATTCTTTGACAACAGAGGGGTAGCCAGCTTAGTCTCTCTATATACTCCTTTATAATGTATGTATGCAGTATGGCCATTTGAAACAAAAGTAAAATTGTATAAATTATAACATATTTATACAATTTTATGGTTTACAAAATATTTTCACTTGTATTGTTTCATGGAATCTTTGTGACAACTCTGTCATATAAGTATGATTACTCCCATTTTACAAGTTAAGAAACTGAGACTGAGAGAATCTGTGACTTGCTGAAGAGCACATAAGAGATAATAAGGCACTCCAGTAGAGCCAGGGTAGAACCCAGGTCTGTTGCATTCTAAACCAGTGTCATCAAGTTCTGTAAGGTGATTCAGGATTCAATACATTTATTTTTGTAATAAATATCTTGCAATACATCACGTAAAATATCTCAGCACACTTACTGTGGCTACACTTGGAGCTGAGAGCCTCTAAGAGAGGGAGAAGAGTATCTTCTACTTGTCTCTCCAGATTTACTCTCCACCCTTCTCCTCTCTGCTCTGCACCCTGGGACACTGAGCTGTGTAGACTGAATCATCAGCCTCCCTTGCCCTCTAGCTTTCCACTGGCTTTGGCCAGTGGGGAGCACAAGAAACCAGAGGGAGGAAAGAGGATGTGGCTGGGCTATCTGCTCCTTTAGCTCCTTCCCTACAGGGATGCCAAAGATGGACTTTGTCCTTCAAATAGGGACTATAGCTCCTGTCAGGAAACACTCACAGTCTCTATATACTGATAACCTCTTCAACTAATAACCTTTTCAAGGTTAGGGTAGGTAGAGTATTGGCAGTTACCAGTCCCAGGGTTCTGCATTACCCCTAGTAGATTCTCTACATCCTGGCCCCATTTTCTAAATAATTCCTTTATTAAACTCTCCATAAATTATCCAATTTGAGTGTGCCATTTGTTTCCTGCTGGGACCCTAACTGACACAGGGGGCTTAGCGATTTTGCTATCATAAAAGGGATTAGTGGCGAAATTCCTCTGGAAAATAATTCCTAAGCAAATCCTCCATTAATGAGAAAATCAGGCTGGTGTTGATATAGAGGAAATGAAGACAAATGGAGCACAGTAATATGAGCTTCACAAATGTGGTGGATCCTGCCAGGGTCAGACTGATGGGGCATGGTATTCACCTATGAGATAACCAACTTTAAGAAGAGCAGAGTGACCTGTAAATCCATATCTGCCTCTCTGTCTGGCCTCACTCACATGCCCAGACAACTGGTCAATGTCTCCTATTAGGAGAGGCAGAGAACCACATGGTAATAATATTTTTAGGAATAATAATTACAGTAGCTCTCTCATGTACCTCATAACTGACATAATTTATAGATAGGGAATTTGAGGATCAGAGAGGTTGAGTAACTCAATCACAGTCACACAGCTAGCAAATAGAAGAGCCAGGGTGTGAGCCTACTATGAAGGTTATTAGATTGCTGACTGAGCCCGAGTGTATCCCAGAACTCTGGTTTCACAGCTTTGCTCCTGTTTAATGCTTGTTTCTAACACTGCTTCCCACTCTTGGTTGGGTTCTGGGCCCATATTCGCTACTTCCATTCCCCTTATCTCACAATGTGGCTTCAATCCCTCTCCATTTCCATCATTAGGCCAATGATTAATCCATTAATCCACCATTTCCATCACTGGATACACTCCTCTCACTCTGCTCAGTTGTATTACAATGGCTCTGAAATACAGTACCTGCTTCCTATAGGTTTTGTTTTGGGTTTTGTTTTGTTTTGTTTTTTTTTAAGTCTGCATTGTTGAAACCAAATCCCCAGGCTTGAATCATAGTCTTTGAAAATCCACTTTCTTTCCAGAAATTATCCAGGAAAGAATTATAGCAAGTAGGGTCATAGCTAACAAACAGCTTTTTTTTTTAATTGGGGTATAGTTGCTTTACAATGTTGTGTTAGTTTCTGCTGTATAACAAAGTGAATCAGCTATATGTATATATATATATATATCCCCTCCCTCTTGAACCTCCCTCCCACCCACCCCCATCCTACCCGTCTAGGTCACCACAGAGCACCGAGCAGAGCTCCCACAGCCCTTAATAGCAAAGGCCGAAGCCCTTAAAAAAGCCCAACTCAGTGGCCAGAATTTAGTTGAACTCCTTAAAAACCACCAGTCTTGAAAGTCATCTGCAATTGTTAAGTCCCAGAATTAACAGAGTCCTGAAGATTTAGGGAAGGGTTCATATAAAAAAATAAGGAAGTTCCATACGACTCAGCCATAAAAAAATAATGAAATAATGCCATTTGCAGCAACATGGATGCAACTAGAGATTATCATACTAAGGGAAGTAAGTCAGAAAGAGAAAGACAAATACCTTATGATATCACTTATATGTGGAATCTAAAATATGGCACAAATGAACCTATCTATGAAACAGAAACAGACTCACAGACATAGAGAACAGACTTGTGGTTGACAAGGTGGGGGGGTTAGGAGATGTAAGCTTTTATATATAGAATGGATAAACAACAAGGTCCTACTATATAGCACATAGAACTATATTCAATATCCTATGGTAAACCATAATGGAAAAGAATATTTAAAAAAAGGATGCGTGTGTGTATGTATATGTGTGTGTGTGTGTGTGTGTATATATGTAACTGAATCACTTTGCTGTACAGCAGAAATTAACACAACATTGTAAATCAACTATACTTCAAAAAAAAAAATTAAGGAGGGGCTTCCCTGGTGGCACAGTGGTTGAGAGTCCGCCTGCCGATGCAGGGGACGCGGGTTCGTGCCCCGGTCCGGGAAGATCCCACATGCCGCAGAGCGGCTGGGCCCGTGAGCCATGGCCGCTGAGCCTGCGCGTCCAGAGCCTGTGCTCCGCAACGGGAGAGGCCACAACAGTGAGAGGCCCACGTACCGCAAAAAAAAAAAAAAATTAAGGAAATTCCAAAACCATCTAAATCTAAATTATTACTTTTCTCACTGGCCTGCTCATCTCTGAAAAAGTACCATTGCTGTTTTCTTTTTTCTTTACTATTTACTTATTAATTTAATTGATTTATAGTTTACATGCAATAATATATACAATCTGAAGCGTACAGATCTGCAAATGACAGATCAACTTTTTATTATGTAACAGAGCACCATTATTTATTTCATTTTATTGGTGGAATACCTCAGTTCAGCTCCTGCAGATTCAATTTTTTATGGAAGCATATTTTTTGATTCATCAAGTTTATATAAGATATTACTTTCCATAGAAACACACGAACTTGTTGGTTCTTTATCTTAAGGAGTTTACAACCTAGATGGAAAATTAAGGTTTATACACAAACATGAGGTTTTTGGAACTCATTTTTTCTTATGAATTACATTACCCAGGTATTAATTTTCTTCCTTGGACAAAGGATAATATGGTTGAAAAAACAAAGGCTCAGAGAGAGTTAAACAAACCTTGGATTTTGTCTTATGATTAGAATCTCAAAATGATTCTAGGGCAAGTTACTTAAACCCCATGGCCCTCTGTTTTTGCATTTTAATTTGAATGATATCTAGATTGTAGGATCATTGTGCAGATCACATAATGTATATAATGGTCTATCACAGTGTCTGCCATATGTTAGTGATATATTAATATTAGTCAACACTCATTTTATTCTCTTCTCAGGATTTTTCTCACCAGCTGATATCTATTCCCTTGCTTTCTCCTCCTTCTTTATTTTTTTTTTAATTTTTGTTTTATATTCATTTTTATACAACTTTCAAATAACCACTGAAACTTCCAAAATTGGCAAATAATTTTCTGATATTTGTCAAATATCCTTACTGGGACCTAGAATCACTAGGACTTAGAAATTTGTAAGTGAATAATAAATCCCAGGCTCTGGGATAAATCATTGCAAAAGACACTGTCTTTCTCTATCTGGCTTATTTTACTTAGCAAATGCCCTCAAGATTCAGAGAGTACAAATGTGGTAACCAGGGACTGAGGGGCCAGGGAAATGGGGAGATGTTGGTTAAAGGGTACAAACTTTCATCTACAAGATGAATAAGATCTAAGGCTCTAATGTATAAAATGGTGACTGTAGTTGATAACACTATATTGTATAGTTGAAATGTGCTAAGAAAGTAAAACTTACATGTTCTCACCAAAATAAAAGCATAAATATGTGAGGTGATGGATGTGCTAATAAACTAGATAGGAGGAATCCTTTCACAATGTATACATATATCAAATCATCACGACGTACACTTTAAATATCTTATAATTTCATTTGTTAATTATGCCTCAATAAAACTGAACAAAACAGACACTGTCTGCCTCAAAGATTGCACTCCTGCACTAGTTAGAGTGGGACATTAACCCAAAAAAGGGGGAAATAACTCTCAGGAGTTTCATACAAGAACTGTATTTTCTTATTTTGATGCTCATATAAACACACACACACAAATTTCCAGACTCCACTCCAGGCCCTTAATCAGAATCCTTCACAGGTTACTGTAATCCCAGTCCTCTAACAACAGAGACACGACCACCTAAAGACAAGGTGGCCATTCTCCCCAAAGATCTCCCATAATCCTTTTCACTGAGAGTTCTCATAGCCTTGTTTGGCAAATCAAGCCCTAGAAAGCAGACACAAAAACATTCCACCTTGCTCCATACACCAGGGGTCTGAAAGAGAAGGTATAGTCAAAAAGTCATTATTAACAGCAGCATCTTGCATCTGCAGCATCTTGCATCTATCGCTAGCTTTAGCCTTTTCATGGATCTTTCATACCTGTTATCTCACCTGCGCCTCACAATAACCCTAGCTGCCTGGGAGACATTTACACTGGAGTTTTTTCTTTGGGGATTAGATGCTGAAGTCAAAGAAGAAGACAAAAGCCACCCATAGTCAAAATTACCCTGGAAGACACACTTGAAGAAGACACTTGGTTGAAGACCAGCATACCATCTTTCAATAAATGCGACACAGCATTATGCTGAGCGGGAATGTGAGTGGAAACAACCACACTGTATAATTCTCTCTCCCCCATCCTTCCTCCCTCTTTCTCTCTGTAAAGTTTTAATAAACATGTATGACAGGACTCCACTATGACTCCACTTTACACGTGAGGAAACTGAGGTTATTAATGCCAAGTACTTAGCAGCTGACCTCTTACCACCAGAGAAGAGGGGTGACCATTGGTAACAGGACCACTCCTTTACCGATCTGGAAAGAGAGGACTTAGCATGGAAGAGCACTCCTATGTGCCAGACATGTCGACATGGATTCATATGTTATCTCCTGCTCATAGCAGCTATGTGAAAACAGAGAGGAGAAAAACAGGGGTATAGAAATATGAACCAGGAGTGGAGTCCATATCTCCCTGAGCTCCTCTGCTACGGCTGTGAATTACTGAGCCAGGAGGACCTCTTAGAAACATACTACAGCATATCTAACACCCAGGCCACTGCCTGACAAGGGTGAGGATAGTTCTGGAACTGCCAATCGGCCAGCTGAGAAGAGTTCCACCACTATTCACTGATTAATAAAAGTCCCTCATGAAATTCTGGGAGATTCCCAGCCCAACACTAGCCATCCTCTCTATAGTTACCCCTACTGTTCAGGGAATTTAAAAATCATGCTCCAGTCCTTCCACCTAAAAAAAGGAAATGCTAAATGGCCTAACCATGTCCCTCACTTTGAGGAGCTTCCATAGATGTGTACTCACTGAAGTTCATAAACTCATAAGTAAACCATACAGTTTTGCTCAAAGTGTGGTGTCCGTACTACACAACTCATAAATGGCATTTTGACACAGTGCCAGCTTCCCAATGCTTCTCATTTTATTCTTGTGACAAAACTAAGCCATGCTCAGTCCCCTCTGATGTATTACTCCCATGAATAAAAGATGTTCCCTGACACTAATTCACCCTGCTTCTCTGACTGCCCACCATGCCCTCTGCATTTGTCTGGAGAGCGGGTGAGTTTCAGAGAAGCTATGGGGCCCCACCCCCGAACTCTCTACTGGTCACACTGTACAGGGGCACCTCACTAAGCAGCTGGGGTTGCGTGCTAATGCAGTATCCCAGGTTCCAGCTAATGGCTGTAGACTTTTTCTTTTTCTTTCTGTTTTCTTTTTGAGAGTTGGCCAGCAGGGAATTCTGGCTTGGCTCTCCCTCAAGCGCAAAGCACCAAAACACCATCGCTAAGAACATTTATGTTACTAAATAAAGACTACTCATGTGAGTGAGAGAAATCCATGATTCCTTTTAAGAAGGATTTCCCAAAGCTTGCTAATGAACCAATTAACGAAGGAAAGTTGTCACCAACTTGATTGCTCTGCTTCCTCTACCGAGGCTGAAAGTTCAAAAGAAGTAGTAGAAGGAGAACTGGACTGACAGTCAGGACAACCTGGATTTCTACTCAGAGGCTGAAAGTTCAAAAGAAGTAGTAGAAGGAGAACTGGACTGACAGTCAGGACAACCTGGATTTCTACTCAGAGCTCCCCCCTTGAGCTGTATATCTGGGCCAAGACGCTTCGTCTCTCTGATCCTCAGTTTCCCATTTCTAAAAACAGATGGAATAATTTTCAAGTAGTCACACAATTCTATGACTTATGTTCTCTCCTGGGCTTCATCTTTAAGCCATCCTTTATTCTTGTTAAGATGGTACTGGGGGTCAAATGATACTATATCAAAATACTCTTGGTTCGAGACATATCATCTGTTCAACAACATATATTTCAAGTTGTTTAATTTCCACCTGCATTTAAATGCACCAAAAAGCCTTCCCATCACTACTGGGGCAAGATGTGGTCAGACTTTAGGTATTGACAGGGTCAGCAAGAGAATCGACTGGATGAGAAATACCTAAATACACAGAATTTTGCTAACCATCATAACCTATTCTATAACTGAAACATTGCTTTTTTTTATTCACTGCACTGAAAAGAGTCTTGGGAATAGAGTAAGCAATCTGTGGCATCACTACATTGGGAGGATATCTGCCTTCAAAAGGTGACTCTCTATTCCCTCCCATGCATCTTCTTCATCTCATAATTCCTTCCTGTTTATTTCTCCCAATTTATAGCCAATTCACAAGAAAATTCACTGATATTTTTTTCAAGATGGCAGAGTCCCCAAATCACATAAGCAAGACATAGAATGTGCTGACAAGGCAACTAGTCCCATGCTGAGCCAAGAATGTACACTCCATAAATACTGATTGGTTGATTGACTGACCTAGTGCTGGGGATCTGCCTTTCATTCCCTGTACCACTGTTCTGAGAAGCCATGCACTTGATGTTTCCCATTCAAATGGCCTGCGTCTCTATCCCCCCGGGCAGTAAAATCCCGGTGACAGCATCTGCCTCTAACACGTTCCCCAGAATTTTGCAGGAACTGAAGGGCTCAGGTCTGTGAACTGTTCTGAGCGCTTCAGAAAAAGCCACACCACCCACAGAAGGCCATGTGATTGGGAAATGTTTACGCATGTGACAGAGGGCAGCAGTTCCCAGGGACAACCTTAGGAAATTGGAGCACCAAACATGCACATGAGCAAGAGTGCACCAGAGGAGGTTCATACATTATGGATTTCTGGCCAGTCATTAATAATATATTCTTCAAATTTTAAAATGCAATAACTACTAGGTGCTGTTAGTATTATGCACATAAATATTTTAGAAGCTCCATGTAAATATCCCATAGTTACTTCAGTTATTGTGATCCAAAGAATATCTGTTGTCAAATCTACACTAAACCAGAGCAGGAGGTCTGGGGAAACATAGGGCTGAATGAATTGAAGAGTAATTACAAGCCATACTTGGAGTATCCCAGATCGATTGCACTATTCTAATCTAGCACTGATTTGAATGACTGCAGAAGACACTGGCTACATTTAAATATTTTCAAAAGGAAGGAGAGAGATTATAAAAAAAGGAGAGGGCTAAATATATCAATTCAGACTCTTTAGCTTGCTCTAAACTGCTAAAGCAAGTAGGTAAAAATGTACTGTAGACCTTTAAGGGGAAAGGCCAGCAATTCCCAGAGAGCAGCCATCCAGAGAGTGCCAGGTGCCACCTCCTCCATGGGTCACCAAGGAGAAGCATAGGATTGATAAATTCATCTCAGGCCTTGGTCTTACCCTCAACTTCATGCTCAGAAACTTAGTTGTTAGTGTTCCAGAGATGATCAGACTTAAAGTTACCAACTCAGGCTAACAAAGCTCCCAAGAAACTATTGAACACAACCAGAATGGCAACTTATAGTTTTACAATAAGAAATATACCTATCAAGCAGACTGAACATTTGTATTGGCCTAGCCAGTACATTCTACCCTTGTATGAAAAGTCAAAATAATAGAAAGTTGCTTGATGACCTAGAACAGGGGTTGGAGAACTCTTTCTGTAAAGGGCCAGAGAGTAAATATATTAGCCTTTATGGGCTGTGACAATCTGTGTCACAGTTACTTAACTAAAAGCCAGGTTTGGCCTGCAGGCAGGAGTTGGCAGACTCTTATCTAAAATAAGGAAAGTTGGGGCTTCCCTGGTGGCACAGTGGTTGAGAGTCTGCCTGCCGATGCAGGGGACACGGGTTCGTGCCCCAGTCTGGGAAGATCCCACATGCCGCGGAGCGGCTGGGCGCGTGAGCCATGGCCACTGAGCCTGTGCTCCGCGACGGGACTGGCCACAACGGTGAGAGGCCCGCATACTGCAATCAATCAATCAATCAATCAATCAATCAATCAATAAATAAATAAATAAAATAAGGAAAGTTGATGATATGATTTAATGTTAAAGAACAATAGACTCAAATCGTTCTCTATAGGGATATTACTACTGTGTAGTCTCACTCTTGGAACAATGTTCAGATAGGCCCTGAGATATTTCCCTGTTTTTCTCTTCTTGGAGACATACGTGGCTGGCAACTTCCTTTTGGAATGTTCTCTTCTTTCTTTAGCAACCTTAATATCACTTATGTTGAAATTAAATTAAATAACGAACATACATTTTTTAATCTTATAAACAAAATTTTAAAACAAAGCACAAAATAAGAAATAGCTGTGATTCTCTTTACAGTTGTGATGGTATGGTACCTGGAGCCCAGGTAAACCCACACACAGGAAAATACAAAAGGCCCAAAAAAATCTACAAACAGTAAGTGCTGGAGAGGGTGTGGAGAAAAGAGAACCCTCCTACAGTGCTGGTGGGAATATAAATTGGTATAGCCACTATGGAGAACAGTATGGAGGTTCCTTAAAAAACTAAAAATATAGCTACCATGTGATCCTGCAATCCCACTCCTGGGCATGTATCCACAGAAAACCATAATTCAAAATGATACATGCACCCCAATGTTCATTGCAGCACTACTTACAATAGCCAGGACATGGAAGCAACCTAAATGTCCATCAACAGAGGAATGGGTGAAAGAAGATGTGGTACATGTATACAATGGAATATTACTCAACCATAAAAAAGAATGAAATAATGCCATTTGCAGCAACATGGATGGACCTAGAGATTGTCATATGGTTACCGGGGGTTAAGAAGGGGGAGGGATAAATTGGAAGATTGGGATTGACACATATACACTACTATATATAAAATAGATAACTAATAAGGACCTACTGTATAGCACAGGGAACTCTACTCAATACTCTATAATGACCTATATGGGAAAAGAATCTAAGAAAGATGGGATATATGTATATGTATAACTGATTCACTTTGCTGTACAGCACTAACACAACACTGTAAATCAACTATACTCCAATAAAAGAAAAATGAAAAAGAAAATATCAAAGGCCCCAGTTATAATCTAGGAGGTGTTCACCTCAGGCTGTACCCAGCTTTACTAGGGCTCAGACAACTCATGCCCTCTCGTTTTACTGTGGCCCAAGTGCCAGGGAAATTCCTCCACGGTTTTCCTTCCCCCATGTGTCAGCGCAGTCTTGTGGCTATGAAAAAGGAACTTGGTGAATGACAAGTTACAGCAGTCTTTTATTTTGGTTTGGTTTTGGTTGCAGAAATGGGATCACTGCTCGATCAAGCTTGTCCAGGCTTCCTGGGTTTCAGGTTCCCCAGCAGTTGTGGTCCCTGGCACTGTGCTGCCTCTTGGGTCTTTGGGTCTGCCACTGTGCTTTAACCCCTATTTCTCCAGCACTTCAGCATCTGTCATTGCTGAGGCACTCCATCTGCTCTCTACGCTCTCTCAGGGCTAAATGGAAGGAAGCTCTTCCTCTTTTGACATGACACCACTCTCAGTCTGGGAGTCTATAAATGGGCTATGGATGCCCTGACATTATATACCAGATTATGTTTATGTAGAGGCATAAGTGCATTTTTCTTTGGAAAAGGTAAACAGCTTTCCACAAATTCTCAAAGGGGTAAATGACCTCTGAAAACTTGAAATAATGACCACACTGTAATTGATTAAAGTGGAAATGAATCAAGTACAGATTACTTGCACAAATTCAACTATATGCACTTAGCAGAGAGAGAGAGAAACCACAATTTAAATAATCCAGGTAATCCTCGGCCTTTGTACTCAGTGAGCATATACCCGAGGCATGAGCCTGAGATGCCAACCTAAATCTGCAGTCCTCAATTGGGAATAAATCCTCAATGAAACCATAATATTTCTTCTAAGAACTACAAGAAGTGCATTAAAGAACATTATTCACATATTCTTTCCAAGACCATGATCATGACACTCCTGGAAAGAGGAAAATAATACACACTAGAAATATTAACTTGGCAATTCCATAGAAAACATCTATCATATCACTCCTGGCTGGAAAATACACAGGGTTTCTACTTTTTCTGGACTCAGGATTATTTTACAAACTACAACTAAAAAGTTGGAAGGGGGACAAGGAAGGATGGAAAGACAAGTAGCCTAAATTTGAATGTCAGCTCAAGCTCTCCATCTAGTTACCTCATACCCTTACAGAATCACCAACCCTGCCCTACATGGTGGAGCCTTTCACAGAACACAAAGCATCCACTCAGGCAAAACCTAAGCTCCAGCAGCCTAATCAAAAATAACACTTGACTCCTGGGGGACCAGCAATGGTTAGTCACCAGAGGGAATAACTACTCTGGAATTTCTCTTCCCAGAGTCATGTCAAGGTTTTTAGATAAAAATCACTTATACTGTGATAGTTTTAATTTAAAGTAGCCTAGAATCCAAACCCTTCCATTCTCAAAGCCAAATCTAAGTCTAGTCTCTTCCATGCAGCCTTTCCTGAACATTCTAGTCTAGACTATTCTTTTTTTCTATTCTCTGAACTCCAACAGAGAAAATTGGAAGTGAACAGAAGTATTGTTCTCTGAAGAAATGTAAAATTAAATGGCACTAGCTTAGGATAAGCCAGTGGATTCCAAAGGCAAAGTGATGTACTCTAATATCAAATTTCTCTGTAATCTTCAAGCCTCACCTCCCAACCTGGGAGGTAGAGAATTGAATGAAAATTCAGTTGGTAAAGAAACAAACAGAGCCCCTGTCAGCTGGTCTGCTGATAATACACACTAATAATATTCCAGAGTAAAAAAGGCATGGACATAAATTTTTAATTTAATATATATATATATATATATATATATATATATATATATATATATATGTAATCTAATGAATGCCTAAGAGTGAAAAGATAATGCATTTGGATGCAGAATAACAGGTGATAACTGACCAGGGGACATCTTGGTCCCCTAAAGGGTGAGGTGCAAACTCGGCAGGACCAGGCAAAGAGGAGATGCTGAAAGGACCCAGGTCTATAGCATGAGGCAGTCCCAGCCACCCACGACAGTGATGGAAGACTCTGAGACAACTGATACAGCAATGAGAGCCACTGCCAGGGCAGTGAGTGGACCTTACCAAGAGGACCTCAGCTGCAGAGGTGGAAGAAGTAGCAGCATGGCTAGGTTGAGAAGGGGCATGGACTTCGATGCCTTGGCTGCAGGGGGCAACATGAATGAGGCTATGAAGGAGAGAACTGAGTACTCTAGTCTCACCCGCACACATGGCCAACGGAGCTCCAAGCGGAGTCTCGTATCTCCGGAATCGAGCACAATGTCCAGTTCATAGTAAGTGCTTAATAAATATTTGAGAAAGGGGAAAAGGGAGGGAGACAGACAGGGAAGGAAAGAAGGAGTTTGGCTAGTGGGGCTCAAAATCAAAGAATTTGAGTGGTCATGATAGTTACCCATGAGCTCTTATTTGCCCTTCCCATGACTGCTTCAGGCCAAAAAATGCCTATTATACTCCCATGGGATCACAGGACCAAAAGAATTACATCTAGAGAAATAAACAGCAAAATGATAAGTAAATACTGTCTTACTATGTGCAGTCATTAAAGACAGTTAACTATGTACAGTTCAACCTGATGTGGAAAATGTAGGCATAATGAATAGCAAGGAAAATGAACATCTGTGACTCAGCCCATGATGATTCACTTGATTTTTAGGAAACATTTCTCTCCATTGAGGAGATAGTGTCAGCCTGTTTTTAAGTCCATAGATTAGGAAAGGAAGCAGGGAAGCATGCATCAAATTATGTCACATGAGTCACCTAAGTTTTTTTTTTTTTTCAGCGTGAGGTTTCCAAATGACAAAACTAATCCATAATGTTTACAAGGTAATACTATACAAAGTTCTATAAAGAGGTAATCATGTCCCCAGCACCTCCATCTAACTCTCGCCACTTTTCCCAAAAAGCACTTTTCCCACAACTGCTGGGGAACCTGAAACCCAGGAAGTCTGGACAAGCTTGATCGAGCAGTGATCCCATTTCTGCAACCAAAACCAAACCAAAATAAACCTTTTCAAACCTTTATCTTCATTCATCTCAATGCATTCGAGTGTGTGTATGTATGTGTATGTATGTGTATATATGTGTGTGTGTATCTATCTATCTATCTGTTTGGATTTAGTCGTTTCATTTTCCCTAAAGAGATTCATCCTCTTAATATACAATCTGTTCTTTTCAACAAACAGTAGATCATAAGCGACCTTACAGTTTAATTCTTTATCTTTTCTTCTAATTCTTTTATGTATCAATATAATCATAAGCGACCTTACGGTTTAATTCTTTATCTTTTCTTCTAATTTTTCTATGTATCAATATATGTATCAATCAACACACAGAGATACAATTTTACATTAATGGTAGTGGTATACAACCTTTTCTCTCTTTTGTTCTTTTTATTCTTTTAACCCTTGCCTCTTCCTTCTTTCCTGTTCTCCCTCACCCCACCACCATTCATGAAGACATTCCCCACTCTCCCATGGCTCAAGGAGGAATACTTAGTGGGTGGAAAGTGGACTTTCATGTCCAGTTTGCCTCTTTCATGTCAATCCTGGAACTAGAGGCCAAGTTAAAAAGCCAACCTGTCCTTCTCAGACAGGGACAAAGTCACATGAGCTCTCTGATCCTGTGAGCTGTGAAGACTTTGGTCACTGCCTGCATCAGGGGGACACACCTGTGCACAAAGTACTCAAGGGCTAGGTCAAGTTCAGTACACTAGTCTACCATTAGCTTTAGGACACACTTTGAAGTTCCAAAGGAAGCTGGAAGCCACCCTGTGCATATATAAGCTATAAGGCAACATCAAAAGAAAAGGGGTTCCATGGGAGGGGGTGGTCTCCAATAATAGAAAAGGTTATTTATTTTGTTTACTCATTCAAAATTTGGCGGACATTGGTGCTGCTTTCAGTGTTGGGTGATCATGAATACAACTGCTGTGAACGTTCAACTATAGATTTTTGTGTGGATATGTGTATTTGGTTCTCTTGAATGAATGCCTAAGAATGGGATTGTTGGGTCATATAGTTAGTATATGTTTTAACCATTTAAGAAACTGCCAATGTTTTCCCAACTGGATGTGCCATTTTGCATTCCTATCAGTAATGTACGAGCATTCTAGTTGTTCTGAATTCTTGTCAGCACTTGATGCTGTCAGTATTTTTTAAATTAATTGTAATAGTTCTGTAGTGGTATCCTATTGGGACTTTAATTTGCATCTCACTAAATACATTGTACATTTAATCATGTGTTTACTTGCCATTAGGATATTTCTTTACTAAAATATATTCTATAGCTCTCAGTGTATAAGTCCTACAATTTTGATTAAATTTACTCTTAAGTATTTTATGTTCTTCGATGGTATTGTAAATGGAATTATTCTCTTAATTTCATTTTCACATTGTTCATTGCTAGGGTATAGAAATACAATTGATTCTGTATGTTGAAAAAAAAAAAAAGAAAAGGTTATTGGCCCCAAATCATGAACACCTGTTTAAAAGCCAACAGATCATTGAGGTTCCCAGACCACAGCCCGCTTTCACCACTTTTGGCCACAAAAATGAGATGAGAAATGATAAAGTAATGCCAATTGCAATTCAAAATGAAGATCCAACTTATTTATTACTTACTGCAATCATTCAATCATTTCCTTATCATTATATACCTCAAAAAGTCATCTGAATCCACAGAAGGTATTTCCCAAGTCTCTGCTGCCACCCACAGTTTGAGGTGGAAACAGTGGGATAAAATCCTCAGCAGCGTGCATGAAAATTATGCTCTAAATTGAGCTATATATGTATTGTCCTATATTTGCATAGCTTTTAATGTATTCATATTTATCCTTACATACACACATGCATACACACACAGCCATTTGGTAGGTGATGAATAAACAGGGTAACACTTGAATTCAATTAAACCCACTCCAGATTTGGTACTTTTCCCATAGCAAGTAAATCAGTATTGTCAAAATTGGACTTGTTGTTTAATTAAGCCTGGGCATTAGTAGTCCCATAGCCTTCAGAGACATCTTTGTGTCTCAGTGAACCAGTTTGTATTGTCAGGGTAAAGAGACAGTACTAAAGAGGATGGAGATGTTGCAAATGAGACCCAATTACAAAGGCTTCTATCTAGAATGAAAATGTTGCAATATTCTTCTCATTGTGGATGAAGATTCTTTTCAGTTGAAGATCAGACTGAAATTGAACACTCCCAATAATTCATGAGGGGGATATCATTACCACCATTTCACAGGTAAGAAATAAAGTTACTAGAAATTAATTACTCACTTTTCTAAATGCTTCCCTCAACTAGCATCAACAAGCAATCATTCAGAGCTTTGTAACTGAGGTTTATTTTTTAAAAATAATAATGCTGGGGGCTTCCCTGGTGATGCAGTGATTGAGAGTCCGCCTGCCGATGCAGGGGACACGGGTTCGTGTCCCGGTCCGGGAAGATCCCACATGACGCAGAGCGGCTGGGCCCGTGACCCATGGCCGCTGAGCCTGCACGTCCGGAGCTTGTGCTCCACAACGGGAGAGGCCACAACAGTGAGAGGCCCGCGTACGGAAATAATGATAATAATAATAATAATAATAATAATAATGCTGTACATTTTGTCAAATGATAATACCAAGGAAAGATTCCTCTTACAGAATGTATTTTTATATAGAATAACTTTTTTTGCAGGAATCTTCTTAACTCTAAGACCCTTAACTCTCTGAGAGCAGGTTTCATGCAAACTAACTCATAGCAATTCCTTAATGGTGAGTTCCAACTCAGTGGCTGAGCAAGCTAAAGCCAACCACCTATCAGTCCACTTTTGCCACTCCCAAATCACTCCAGTGAAAGAAAGACTTGTGTACCCTGTACGTCCAGTTATCACTAGTTAGGAAAATAAACAGTGTCACCCTTATATCAATAGAAAATATTCTGGGATCTCAGTCTCTAAGTTAGCAGTAAGTCCAATTCTCCCCCGGGGCCTTCCACCCCTGACAGGTTCAGGAATCCCTAGGGTTGTTTACTAATATTCTAGACCCAGGTCTGATTGTCCTTGCTACTTCCAGTGGAGCAGGAACTCACCAACAGAAGACTCCACCACGCCCACTGCCGCTTGGGGTGCTGGCTGCTCCAGACACTGGCTCCCACCAGGCTGCCACTGCCACTTCCCTCCTTCAGTGCCTGCAAAAAGGGGCTGCTTCACAAGGCAAGTGGCTCTCTGCCAGTGACCACAGCCGTTGCCATCACTTTGGCCTCGGGGCAATTATGTTTCCTGCCTGTTTCACCCCATGTACGGCACAGGTTCCTACCCACTAGCTACCAACGACACAAAGAGAAAAACACACACAGGGAGTGTTTTACAATCACCACGCAGGTGCAGACTCATCCTGGAATCCCTCACTACACTTTCCTAAAGGCAGCTCAATCACCAACCTCAGAAATGCTCTAGGAGAACGGTTTTTCTCATCCCTGTCTAAAGCCCCAGTATTAACCTCGCCTTGGGCTGCCTAATACTGAGGATTTCTATTTTAGGTCAACTCCTACCTCCACCAAGGGGTATGAGGAGAAAGACAATGACAATAAGATGTCTATGAGACAATCACACGGTAGTCTGACATCAGTTCTTCCCCCAAAACTGATTTATCTGGTCTTAAATGGCATCCTGTATGGGATATTTGCATCGCACACTGGGAGAGAATATACAAAACTCAGGCCAGGAATTTTTCATCCTGTCATCATTAAGGTTTCAAAAAACTGTGCAGTCCAGACTGACCCAGGCCACCAGGTTACAGCATGTCCTTAGCAAGAGAAGTCACACAATGACAGGACAATACCATGAGAGGTTCAACACAGAAGCTCCAGAGCCAGTCCACCTAGGTCTAAATCCTGGCTCTGCCACCTTCCTAGCTCTGTAACTTTAGGCAAATCACTTAATCTCTTTGTGGCTTAGTTAACCCAGCTGCTGAATGGAGAAAATAATGCCTACCTCATAGGGTAATTCTGAAGATTGAAATCAATTAACATGCTTTTTTTAATAGCCATGCCCAACACATAGTAAGCAATCTCTAGATATTAGTTATTACTATTGTTACCCAAAGGCAGTAAATTAAAAAATAATAAATACATTTTTAAAACCAGTTCTAAAACTAAGCATGGGAAATTCAGGGGGGGGGAAAGTCCACAGTATGAAATTGGCTGAAATAATTTCCTGCCTTACAATAATGGAACCCTTTGCATTATCAAGGTTACAAGCAGGGCATGCTGAAGATAGTTCTGCGGGAAGCCAGTGCCTGCAGAAGTTGTGAAAATTGGCTCCAGCCCTGAGGAACTTAGCTTGCCGCATTCCAAGCACTGAGATTCATTGCTGTTTTTTTCCTTTAAGTTAAAATTTTAAATTGGACCATGTCATGTTAACCTAAATCAGAACCTCTACTTTAAAGTTCAGGATTCAATTAGCAGGGACAAGTAATTACTTTTACCTCACTGGCAGGCAATATATTTCAGAGAGAGGAAGTTCATACTTCACCTCTGGCAATGATTCTATGATCTGTTGCTGTGGACCTTGACCCCTACACTCCTGGCCAGATGGCCAGGCTGAGCCTTGGCTAGACCCCAGCTGATGCCACCTAGATGACATCTCTTTGGGGAACAGAAACACAGATCTGTTGTCCTCAGCTCTGGGAAGATTCCCCTTTGGAATGCTGGCTAGCAAGATGTACAGCATGTCTTGCTAAGAACTTCTCCATTCAATCCTCAGTAATGATCACCCACTAAACGTTCACATCAATACCTCTGAAGGGGTGTATATGTGTGTGTGTGTATGCATGTGTGTGTAGATGGTTGTGTTTGACAGCTGAGCCCTGGAGCTGTTGCAAGTGCATCAGACCTGGAGTTAGGGGTCCTGAGCGTGAGTCCTGACTCTGCCACTCGTAACAGTGGAACCTGGAGTTGCTCACTTCATTTGTGTTAGCTTTGATGTCCCCAAAGTGTATTATGATGCTCCCTCCTGGATGTGTTCAGTGATTAAACGAGATCAGGTATATGAGAACACTTGGGAAAGTATAAAGCTTGCTATTATTCTATAGGGTCCATTCCAAACAAATATCTAAAAGAATAATTTTTTAGACTCTGCTTATTCCCCCAACACATACACTATATTTCAGGCTATCCGATAACAAGTAGTACCTTTCATCCCCACATGCCCAAATCTAGCACAGTAATTGAGACATAATAAGAGCTTGATACAAGTTTGCAGAATGAATGAAAAGGCAAACAACTGATCAGAGACAAGTCCAGTCTAGTGGGGGATACAAGCAATTACATGCCTGTACCAAGATCTTGATTTGGCATCAACCAATACCTCATGCTGAAAGCACAGATAGGATGTGTCTGAGTGGAGATTAAAGAAAAATGAAAAAGGAGCCACAGAAATGCACAATATTGAGCAAACGGTTTAAATTTATATTTAAATCCCATTTTAATATAGCAGAGTACCTAAAGGCAGTGGGGACAATGAAAAAGAGAATGTCTTGTTTTTCTTTAATATCAATCTTAAGTATTTTAGGGACTCATTTGCCTCCCAACCCAAGGCCAACTCCATTAAAGGATAGAAACTGTGAGGCTAAGAGAGGTAAACTGCTTGTCTAATGTCACCCAACCAGATGTCTATCAGGCAGGTCTACCAGACATCAGGACTTTGGACTCTGTGCCAGTGCTCTGGGGCTAAGTGGTGCACCAGGGTGACCATGAAAGGATTCTCAGATTTAAGCTGGCACAAAGCAGCAGCTCTTCAGTCTGGCTTATCCCCAGCTCAGCCCAGTTGGAGACACTGATTCCTGTAGTCAGAGGACTCAAATGCCCTCAGTCTTAGGCTACTGAGAACAGAGCCTATAGTCATGGAGGGGCCCTAGTCCCACCAGCAGAGGCAGTATGGAATTCATCTACACTCCTAAGCCCAGATGACCTAAGAAATGTGGCAGCTGCATGGTCATGGAGCTGTATTCCTCCTTACCCCACCACTGACACTCACTGTCTTGGCTCCCAGAAACTTGGTCTTGACCAGCCTCATCTCCCCAACAGACGGGACCAGCTGTCCTCAGACTGCAAAGAGCACCAGAGATGTCATGGTCTTCCCAGCCTCCAAATCAGATCATAGGAGCCCAGCTCTGTCTTGGTATGTTACTGTGGGGGACTAGAATCAAGGTGTCTTGCTTCTTAATCGTGACTTTCCCACAGTGCAGTGCAGGGATTCCCAAGCACAGCTGCACATTGGAATCACCTGGAGAGTATTAAAAGCATCTGATATCAGGTTCCTACTCCCAAAGATTCTGATTTAATCTATCTAGGGTGCCGTCAAGGCATCAGAAGTTTCAGAATCTCCCTGAGCTATTCTAATGAGCATCCAAGGATGTAAATGACTGGCTTAGTGCCTAACAAAAGCACCTCTAGCGCTTGTTTTAAATGTAGATTTCTCAGACCCCATATAATATGATTCCGAAAGCTGGGCGGGGCTTGGGAAAATACGTATTTTGGACAAGCACAAGCTTTCTAATGCAGGCACCAGGTACATACAAACTACTCAAAGGCCCTATTAAACCAAGGGGCAGAAACTGAATTATTTTTAATACCATCTTTATAGAGAAAAGGAAAATCTAGGTCAGTCCATGAGCTGAAGAGTACTTAACTGCCTGCAGAAAATTTCATTTGTGAAAGGCCCCACAGACTCTTTACCTGCTTCCTAAATTAAATATTAAGTTACGTTTGTTTAAAAGCTAAATGTTTTGAGTAGCTATGACTACAGCAAGTCAGTACTTAAAACCTTTTTAACGCTCTTACCCAGCCTCGTGCCGAAATGTCCCATCTGGACCCCACTGCTTTCCGATTCCCAAGGAGGAGGGAGTCCCTCTGCAGCAGCATCATTCTCAGTTCACTCGGTGCACCTGCTGCAAAAAGCAGATAGGCCTCAGCTCCTCCTTCTGGAAGGCAGTGCTGTAGTTAAGGGGAAAATCTCAATTTCAAAGTAGCTGGGGGAAGAATCCTCTTGGTGCAGAATCTGTTCAAGAGAGATCTTCGAAAAGCTGCTGAATGTCCCCAGTTAACAAGGGGCATCATTTGGTGTAAAGCAATTGGTTAAATCTGTCTCTATGTTTCCCAGTAATATGATAAATGTAGGAGAAGCAAATTTGTCTTGGTACTCCACAATGTGATAAATGACAGGAAACATAATTGTGTAATGCCAATAGCACCAGAAAATTGCAAATCTCCAAATGAAATGTTCCTTTCAATCACATAATCAAGTGACTGACAGGGCATTTGAGATATTACCTAAATTATAGTTAATTTTCTGTAGCGGCTTTTCTGCACCTTGCTTTGCAGCACTGGTGAAAATGTAGGCAGAAATGAAAGTCATTAATTGCATAAAAAGGAGCCTCAATGGCCTGGTTTCTTTCCTTACGCTTCCCACAGCATTAATTCAGCATACTGCACACGTCTGCGGCCATGGATGCTGTGTGGCCCTCACCAGGCAGGTATTATTGGGGACTCCCGGTCACCATGGAGACCGAGGCGGAGTTTGGAATGCTTTTTACCCTGAAAGCGAATAAGAGACAGTGGCATAGCTAGAAATTCTGGGCTTCTGATCAAAACTGCCAGAAAAAGACTGCCATTCCTTATTAATTTTAAAGTACAAAGATCTTCTCCTGTGAGGTAGAGGAGCACTTGGGCTATACTTAAACCTATGGGAAAAAATTATTATATTAGAAAATGCATCACAAAACCTCTTAATGCTTTGATTGAAGGAAGCAAAAATCTAACTTGAGTTGGCTGAGGCACAAAATGAGAGTTTATTATGAGGATACAAGAATGTTTAAGATCCCCTAAAGGCAAAGATGCATCAGGGTCTCTGGAACTCAGACAGCAATAGTGCATCGTTTTTACTCACTGATTCTTCTTACACATCTGTTTCTTCCTTATTTCTTAGAAGACCAACATTTTCTGCTACTCATTTGTTAATGTGGCTGGGAGAAGACTGTTGCCCTTACATCTTGGGTTTCCAAATTACACTCTCAGACAATGGAGACTGACTCCTTCATGTCCTTCTTCAAATTCCCAGGGCAGGGATTCTGAATGGTCCAGCTTCGATTAAGTGGTTACTGTAGATCCGGTTCCTTATTTTCAAGTAGGTGTTGCGTCACATTAATCAAACATGACAGCCAAAGGCCCATTCCTGAGGATGGGGAGTTGGGGCCAGCAGTCAAGGGGGGTCATTTTGAGCTGGGAAAATATCCTCATTAGGGGATTATTACACAATTATCATGTCATCTGAGCCTCAAAACCACCTCTGAAAGCTCAGCTCTTATCATGCACATGTGACAGATAAGGAAATTGAGGCTCAGAGAGGGCACACAGCTAGTAACTATTAAAGCCATAGCTTGAATCTAGGTCTCCTGCTTCCAAATGTTGTGTGAAAAGAAAATAAACAAAGCCAACATTCTCTCTTCCTCTGACTTTACAGTTTGTTTATTGTACTTTTCCTGTCCAGAGTATATCCAAATCCATTCCTTCAACCAATTCTTAATAAACACATGCTTTATGCAAGGCATTAAGGGGAACACAGGGCCTGTCTTCAAGATGTTTAGAATCTATCAGATACGACATTTAGCGAATTCATCTAAGACCCTTAGGGCTGCCATATAACACAACTCTAGGGGCCACCGTTCACATCTGAGTCTTGGGAATGGCACCTCCTAGAGTAGTAGTGCATGACTGCACCCTAACCCACCATTTTCCACAGCTAAACTCACTTGTTCCTTTCAAAATGCCCCTTAGTACTTGGTTAATTTCTACAGTTTAGAGTCTAACTGAAATAGAAATTGTAATTTTAGCATTTTCCAGAACCTGGGAGGTCTCTAACACTAAGAATCCCTATGTCAGTCTGTTCAGGCTGCTATTAAAAAACCCACAGAGTAGGTGGCTTATAAACAATAGAAATGCATTCCTCACAGGTCTGGAGGCTGGAAGTCCAAGATCAAGTTGCCAGTATGATCACATTCTGGTAAAGGTCTCTCCCTGGTTCATAACCAGTGCCTTCTTGCTGTGTCTTCACAAGGTAGAAGAGGCTAGGGATCTCTCTGGAGCCTCTTTTATAAGTCACTAATCCCATTCCACCTTCATGACCTAATCACACTCCCCCCAGGGCCCCATCTCCTTATACGATCATCTTTGGGGATTAGGATTTCAACATATGAATTTGGGAGGGACACAGACATTCAGACCATAGCAATTCCTCACTGAAGTAGCTACATTTCTAAGGGAAAAAATAACCTGCAATAAAAGGGTGCAAGTCTCAGCTGTAATCTCTAGATTGAGTTCTGGGAAGCTCCAAAGTCTGGGGGACCTGTCCAGTCTTCCAGAAGTTTCCTGGACAGTAACTAGTCCTATGGGGAGGAAATCATTAGGGTTGACTGGGATAGCTAGCTAGAGTTGTGGAAACGGTGAAAAATTAGAATTGTCAGAGGATTATTTGCAGATCTAGGAGCTAAAAGAACCAGATACAGAGCAAGACAAGGAGGGCATGAGAGCAATAAAAGGCAAGAATGCAGCAGCAGACCGCTCCATAGGGCAGACCTGGGCAGAGGGCAGGGCCTGCGCTGCAGGTCAAATGGGGAAAGAGGACAGAAGAAGAGACTCCACCTTTTACTCCTTCTCTCAGTGTCTCATGGTCTGACCACTGATGTTTCAGTCTAGCATAAAGCAGACGGATCCTTGTGTTAACATCGCTTTCTCCAATGCCTTTTTCTCATTTTCTTAATAATCACCGTATGAGTAAATTACCTTAGTAAAAATTGTCCCAAAAGAACCGCTTTTACACAAGAAGCTTTGTGGAGCATTTGTCCAAGTACATCCCCAACCATATGATTATCCAGACACTAATGAAATCTCACAAACATTTCCCAGGTTGCAAGGGATTAACTGGTCTTTTCTACTACATGTTGAAAATCAGACTACAATTTGCACCTGTTCCACGTACAACCCATACTACCAAGACTGACACTGAGTATCAAGGCAAGGAAAGGTCTCCTTGAGATTACATTTGAACTTCATATCAAACTGCCTGCAGACGCTCAAGGAGGAACAGCCTTCCTCAAGCAGAGCACAACAGCAAACCTCTCATTTTATAGTTTTCCCGTGAAAAAGGAAAACTGAAGGCACTTAACTCAAGCCCCGAAGTGCACAGCTAAGGAACACCTGGCACCATGAATAAATTGCAAAATGTGTCTGTTTTCCTAAAAGAAGAAAAATTTCATTAGATAGTGCACTTCCGAATGTACTGCTGGTAGCGACTGCCTTGCTTAAGACCAACAGCGCTCATTACCAGGCAGTCTGAGAGTCCAAGGGAAGAGACTGAATTGGGTTTTCAAGCCATTGACAGTCTCTAGAAAGTCTGCAATGTTTGCTATTTTAAAATTAAGCATCTGGTTGAAAGATCTGTTATTTTGTGATTTTTATAACAATTCAAAACTCATGTTTAAATTCATTCTCTCTCCATTAGAGTTTCAAGTTAACTTTACTTTTGATCACAATAACTCATTCTACTAATTAAATCAGTGTGCAACATAAAACTAAGAATTAGAAGACAGAAGGCCAAACTCAGCCACGTGCCAGCTATGTGAACCAGGGCAACTCACTTATCTTCTCTAAGCCTAAGTTCTCTTCATCTAAAATAAAGGGCTTAGAACTATCTCAAAGATCCATTCCAGTTTTAATCTCAATAAAATCTTTGAACCACATCAAAAACTTCCAGTTACCCATCCATGAATAATTTGCCAGATTTTAGCAAATAATAACCCAGGACACCCAACACGCCCCATGAAATATTTGGGACATGCCTATAATAAAAGAATTATTTGTTGTTTATCTTGGTATCTTGTATTTTATCTGGCAATCCTATGCATAAGTCCATGTTCAATAATCACCAATTGGGACTTCCATGGTACTCCAGTGGTCAAGACTCCGTACTTCCAATGCAAGGGGCGCGGTTTCAAGCCCTGGTTGGGGAACTAAGATCCCACATGCCATGCGGCATGGTCGAAGAAAAAAAAATCAATAATTTAAGCTACCTGGAGATAGGGGTTTGTTTTACCTATGCCCCAAAGTTTCCGACGGCGTGCCACATATGAGTATGCTCACAAGTGCTTTGTGATAAATGAGCAGCAACTCCCTCAAACTAAAACTGACTCAGTGAGCGAAAGCTCATAAAAATTAAGTGCTTTACCCTCTTCTCAATTTTTTTTAAGAAGAGCCTAAACTAAGCTGTTCCTTTCCAACGGACGTAGCCCTACCTGCTGCTGCCTTTCCTTACACAGATGCCCTGTAAACAAGCTTGTAAAGAAGCTCCAAAACCAGTCCACATAAGTCCCTTACTGCTTACCTTTCCCTCCAGCCATATATACACTGACAGCAAAAGCAGCTTCTTTACTACCTGTGCTCAGTGTGTTTATGAGACTCTATATATCTGGCACCTGTAAAAGCCTCCCCGTCCCCACTCCCACACTCTTCTCTCCACTTAGTCAAACAGCATGTCCTATTTTTGCTTCCCATAAAAAGAAGCACATCTCTCCTTCTACATGGAAGGAAGAATAACACTGCTTTATTCTGTTGTGAGGGAGACCCTCTTATTTCTTAAAATTAAGTCTTGTAGGGTCCTTGTGAACATTAAATCAAAAGAGGACATCAGCAATATGTTAAGAAGGATGGCAGGTGCTGGGTGGCAAACAGAAGCTGGACCAGAAAGAACCCCACAGTAGGAGCTGGGAGGTGGGAGTTAGGCTTGGCTCTGCCACTGTGTCAGGATCTCAGTTTCCTCTTCTGAGAACAAGAAAACCCAGCCTGATAACCTCTAAGTCCCCTTCAGCTTTAATGTTCTATGGCTTGAAGTAAGATGTACATGGATGCCGACTGAGGATTTAAACTCGGCTAGAGGAAATGAGATAAAGACACCATTTACAGCAAATTGCTCTGATACATAATGAATGCTGCTTCCTCTACAGTGTAACGGAAAAGTACTGCAGAGTCATCCAAATCATTTTACCTCGGCAACAGCCCTGCGTCAAGGAGCAGAGACTCTTATTGTATATTAATTTTTCTCTTGTTTTGATCCAAGGCTGAGGTGTGGCAATTAAAAAGACACAGACAGAAATAAGAGAAAGAGACTGAGGCAGAAAAGAGAGTAAACTCAGTTACTTGGTTGTAGCCTTGGCTGTTTCCCTTGAATTTTCCATTTCATGGTGTTACCTGGCTTCCTAGACAAGCCAACACCTAAGACTTATATCAACCTGCCCTGAACCCCAGTATGTAGCTGCCACAGGAAAGCAATCCCAGACCAAGAGGTGAATGTAGTTTGACAAGTGCCAATAGAAAAGTGCTCACCAGGAACCTCTCTAGCTATAGTAAGGAAAAGAATTTTTAAAAAATTAGATGGAGGACATTGCACTGAGTTCAAAAAAACAACAGCAAACCATCCATGTGCACATTTAAGGAGAGGACACGTGTAGTCAAAATAACTGGATAAATGATGAAAAATCCAACCTACTATCTAAATATCCAGTCTAAACTCAAATGTCTAGATATTTGGGGACATATAGATGTAGCACAAGTTTTTCCACTTTTCACTTGGGTGCTCTGGGAGAAACCACATTAATGGGACAGCACTTGGCAAATCTTACAGGTATTAGAGTTTTCAAATAAGCATTTTATGAAGTGAGAATCAATAGGTCTCACAGCTCTCCAGAGGAGCTGTGTGCCATCATCAGCTAAGTATCTATTGTTATTGTTTTCCCCACTGAGCATATGGTAAAGTGCGTTCAATTGTTTTCCCCACTGAGGTAAAGTACATTGTTTTTGTTTTCCCCACTGAGCATATGGTAAAGTACATTCAATTCTCTTGCAGTTATAATGCCATCATTGAATGGCAGACAGGGACCTCTGGGAGCTTACTATCCAACCCATTGCCCCCAGGCAAGTTCACACTTAAGCTGTTCGCAAAAACAGTTATGTCAAATCCTAACCTAAAAGATCCCTCAGTAAAGAAACACAAATTCTCAGAAATATCCACATGAAAGTACTGTATGGACTCTAGGGTCATTTGCATGGATAAATTTCTTGGTGAAAAGTGCTCCATATATTCTGGAGTTCCTTTATGGCCAAGGACACCCTAGACTTGCATTTTCAAAAATGTGTTCCTGCATGTTAGTAGGTACCCAGCCCAAGAAGGTTTCTAAGGACAAATAGGTTTAGGAAACATTGGTTTAAGCAAAATCAAATACATTTCTTTTACTACTGGAACTTTTCAGAATCTTTAAAGGTTGATGTTTCCCTTTTATCACCATAGATTCCCTTTTACTTGCCACACAATTGACAAACTGAAGTGGTTCTAGCCACTAGCCTCCACCACCATTAACACCACCACCACATTCCCCACCCTGCCCAGATATCCTACTCAGATTTCAGATCTCACATCAAACACCTCTTCTTCAGGAAAGCCTTCCCTAACCCCTAGAGGAAGGGTTGACAAACT
Source organism: Monodon monoceros (assembly GCF_005190385.1). NCBI lineage: Eukaryota > Metazoa > Chordata > Mammalia > Artiodactyla > Monodontidae > Monodon > Monodon monoceros. Next base: position 15,580,560 of record NW_021703781.1, on the reverse strand, counting down.
CCTTATTGCCCATGAGCCAAATGCAGTCCACTGCCTGGTTTGCGTAGCCCACAAGCTAAGAATACTTTTTACATTTTTAAGTGGTTGAAAAATATCAAGTGAAGAATAATATTTTGTGACATATAAAAATTACATGAGATTCAAATTTCAGTATCCCTAAAATTGTCCTGGGACACAGCCATGCTCATTTGTTTACATGCTGTCTGTGACTGCTTTCAACTGCAACAGCAGAATTTCCTAGCTGGATTAAAGACCATTTGGCCCACAGAACCGAAAAGATTTACTGTCTGCCTCCTTACAGAAAAAAAGGTGCCAACCCCTACTACCCTCGACTATATGCTCTCATAGCACTTTTCATGTATGAAACTTATCTCATATGAAAATTTCACATATAATTGTCTGATCACTTTATTAATAGCTGTCTCCTCATTAAATGGTGAGCTCCACAAGAGGGGGGACCATGACTGTTTTTTTTCCACCCTTTTATCCACAGTGGTTAGCACAGAACCCAGCCCATAGTAAATGTTAATTATGTGTTGATGAATGAATAAATAAATACATCCTAAAATTGATATTCCACAAAACACATCTTGGGAAACACTATTCTAAGTACATATCCTCCAGCTGGTAGGCAGAGTAAAGAGACACAGGCTTTGCTTGCAGAATATTTCAACAAAATGATGTTACGGAAGGGGTCGAAATTAGCAAAACAAAGGCTTTTTTTTTTTTTGTCTTTGAGGCTGCTCCACCCTGAAGAATCTGAAGGAACTATATAGCAACACTCATTAGAGACCTGAAGGAGTGGAGTCCTTCAGAATCAAGTGAAGAAACATACCCAGAATCTCAAGGGGGTTGGAACTATCCAGGAAAGAGCTCAGCCCCTCAGGGGCAGCTGAGGAATAGAAAGTATATGAGAATAGAAAGTATGTAAGAAGAGAAGACAAAGGGGAGATGAGTGAGATGAGACCCCCAGACACCCTTATGAGGTACAATTTATAAGGACTAAAAGGAAGTCAATGAGAAAAAGAGATGCGTGTTTCCTCTGGACACCATAGGTATTTGTGATTGTCCAATAGTGAAATTGTTCTATGCGGCAGCGGTCTGCATTGCAGCCTGTCTAGACATAGCAGTCCTAACGGAAGAGCTATGTAATTTCCTTCACGTTCTAGAAGCTGCCCCCTGACTCCTTTCCTGTTTTGATCCAAATCACTGCTTTTCTCATCAGACACTAGTGATGAAGTTTAACGCATGGACTTAAGCATTACCAAGAGCTTAGAGACACATGTCAGCAAGACGTTGTTTCCCTGAGTTTCAGACCAGCTGCATTCAATAGTTATCTGCTGGCCTGTCTCCCTGATTATAAATGAGAAGACAGGCCTTCCAAGGAACTATGGAGTAAAACCACCAGTCCTTTCCTGGTTTCAGAAGAATCAGTCTCTTCTCTATTTCGTCACCAACAAAGAACATTTCTCTTCACTGATTCACTGTTGAACAAAACTGTAGTGAATGACTACTACGTACCAGACACCACTGAGCAGAATCACCCTTGAGCTGGTCGAGCTCACAGTATAATGGAGAAAGCAGACCATAACCAGATAATCACACAAATCAATTACTATTTCCAAACTCTGATGAGAACTATAAAGGCACCCTGACTGTGTGTAATAGGGCACATGACTTAATTGGGAGGTCAGATATGATATTAGAGCTGAGAGCTAAAGAAATCATTTCTCAAGGACCTGGCAAAAATAAAGTCTTGGGCATGAAACTCTGTGGGATTTTCACCCAGAAATCTTCAGTCATTGACATATTTCAAAGCGACTAAACTGGAAGTGAAGGCAAGCCCTGAAGCAGACTGGCAGCAATGCTCCACGTTGCTAACCCTGAGAACTGGGCTCTCTCACATGATGACATGGCCAGAAGTGATTGGTAGAAACTGTCCCAGTCTTCTTACAAACTTACCTAGGATCATTATGGTCCCCATTTTATAGATGGAAAAGTCAAGAAAGAAAGAGGTCAGGTTTCACTAAAGGTTGTAATGAAATTCTTCCTTCTGAAAAGATCACAGAGATGAGCTATTTGCTCTACAGCCATTTTAGCTGGACCTTGAATCTAGAGGAAATAGATTGGTGGATTAGTTACTTCATCATAAGGTATTAGCAAACAAAGAGGCATTCATTTGGCTTATCTGGAGCTCCCTCTGTGCATAAAGGTCTTCTCTAAGCATTAAGGGAGGAGAAAGTGTACATTTTAAGAGAGCCCTTTCTTTCAAGTCAACAGAATAGGACAGAGGGGAAATTATAAGTAATCAGGGAGGACAGCACTCCCCATTCCAATAAGTCACCAAGAACTAAGGGGTTTATGTGCTCGATGACGGACTCTGCCCTCTGAAAGACCAAAAGTAAGTGCAAGCTTTCAGGGAATTTAATCTATTTGAGAAAATACAGCACATACACACAGACACGCACACATACACACAGACATGCACACACACACAGACACACACACACTGATCAATACGGCCACAGTGTGGATGAGACAGAAATCATAAATACCGTAAGAGAGGATAGAAAGGTACTAGAGTAGTCAGAAAAGGCTCCATGATGGCAGCTAACTTATTGGGTATTTTGTGTGCATGGTCCAATAACTGCTAACCTTTACTAAGCACAAACTCACAGAGATAATGAAGGAGGTGCTGTTTGAAAGATGAAGAAACCAGGGCTTGAGAAGTCAAGTAATTTGGCCTATGTTTCTCAGCAAGTGTGTGGCAGAGCTCAGAGTAGAAGCTGAGATCCATTCTTAACCCATTAAAGACCCTCCATATCTGTAAAACTGAGTCAAAGAGACTAGTGTGCATGGTTTCCATACCTCTCAAGAGAGCAAGCCTTCTTCATCTCAAGTATCACTGTAACTGTTATCAATAAAGATATTTTTCAGGGCAAAGCTTGGATTCAGTCTGAACTGATACCATGGCCTATGCTTTTAACTTTCATATTATTCTGTCTTTACAAGGAGCAGAGAGAACAGTTAATACTTCGAGAGGTGTAAGAACAAAGGGAAGACATTCTCTTATGCATTCATTCATTCAACAGATATTCTGTGCCTGGAACTGTTCTCAGTGCTGCAGACACATGTATGAACAAGTCTACCGTAGCTCATTTTCTTACAGAGCTTACATTCCGCTGAGGGAGATAGAAAACAAATATAAATAAATATGTAACTAAATTACACAAATAAATGACACCCCAGTGCATGATACATGCTAGATGATGAATAAAGCTGGATAAGGGAATGACAAATGTCAGGGGTAGGGGCATGATCATGCCATTTTAAATAGTGTAGAAATTTAAGCAAAATATAGACAGAAAGCCTCACTAATAAGAGGGGACACCTGCATGGTGTACTAAAGGAAGTAATGAAGTCATGTGGATATCCAGAGGTCACTCCAGGCAGAAGCATTGTCATCTATGTTATTTTAATCCCATTATTCACCTTACTGGAAATCTAAGGATGATCGTTCTCCACCCCTTGAAACTAGGAGAGGTCTTTGAAAGTCCTGGGATGTTCCTTTTGAAGAGATGCATGTCTTTGTGACTCTGGGATAATTGGGTTGTCACTATTCTTTAGACTTGCCAGGAGGAATTCCTTATATGCTCCAGATCTCCAAGGCAGCCTTCAAAATTCTTTTTGCATTCTTCCCCCCAGTCACTTCAGTGCATTTTGGGAGTTCTTCTACATGACCTCCTTATAGAGCATTTTTTTGGCTCAGGGATCCCTTTGAGAAGGTTTTAGAAACCATAGACTCTCTCCCCACACCTCCAAAAACATCATGTGACCTAGAAATTATGCATAATGCTACAGAAGGTAATTCTCTTAAACCTATCCGTGGATGCCTCCCAGGGTCTATGGACTTTAAGTTAAGAACCTCTATTACAGAATTTCTTTTGAGGGTCACTCAGCTACTCTTACTCCCAGAAAGAAAGCCCTGTGCTATCTGCAAAGTCCTCATCATTTATTAAAATGTCTTATGCCACAGGGAATTCCAGGTGGCATAGGGACACAGCAAAATAAATGCTAGCTGACATTCCTTACAGTCACATACTCAGACACCAGGCAACTCAGGAACCATCACAGACTAGAACTAAGAGCCCAGAGGTGGTGACCAGGTTAGGACAGTGGCTTTCATGGTGCAACTCGCTGTCCAGGACAAACTTTTGTTACTGAAACTGTAACTGCTTATGCTGTTTATGCTCCTGCCTTCTCCATAAAATGGAATTACTTGAGGGCAGGGGCTGTGCTTCATTTATCCTTATATCCCAAGTCCCAGCAGATTAAAAGTCACCTTGAATTCGTGAAACACAAAAGGGAACAATTATAGGCTCACATAGCCAATCCAAAGAAATTTATGAGTAGGGATGGACTTAGGAACTATCAGAATCAGGGACTTTAATATTTCCTCTTTCTTCATCACTCTCTCTTTACACACACACACACACGTGCAAACACACACACACACACACACATCTTTGGGGAGGGGTGTTCCTAATTTTTTACTTTTGTTTCTTAGGTCACCTGTCCCTGTGAGGTAAAAATATGGCCACAGACAGCTCTGGGCTTGTATCTTAACAACTTTATATCTAGAGGGAAAAAAGGAGCTTTGCTTCCAGCTCCTGCCTGAAAAATGCCAGGAAAGGATTTTTTTTTTTTAAACTAGTCTAAGTCACATGTCCATTTGCAGCCCAAGCTCTGCAGCCAGGGAGATGTGAGATGGAGTAATATGGTTGGCCAGTTCTCCTATAACACTTGATGGGAAAAGGGAGGAGTTTCCTCCTTAAGGTAGGGATACTGTTACTAGAAGAAGGAGGATAATGGATGGATGCTGCACAGATAAAAGCAATAGCTTTTGCAAATAAAAACAATATTAATAAAACCTAATTATTTCCCACCATGTGCTAGATATTGTGCTTAAGTGTGTTCCGTGAATTACCTCATTCATCATTCTGCAAGTAGTTGCTGACCAGGTAGCATGAGGCCAGATTATGAACAATCTTGCAATCTAGGCAAAGGAATTCAGTAACATATGGTAAGAAGTAGAGAGCCAATAAGGATTTTGAGGGAGAGAGTTACATAACAAAAACAGCATTTAAGGTTGTTAATGCAGTAGTTTTCCATCTCTGTCACCAGCTCCCAGTGGACTGAACAGGTGTTCGGGGGTCAGTGTGCAAAGCCCTGAGTCTTTAAACTCTGGATGGGATCTGAGAGTTTTCTTACCAAACACTTTACTTCATGCCCAAGTTCCCTATGAAGAGTCTTCATTTTCCTGGCCATTAATCCCTAGCAAGGAAAGGGACAAACGATAGTGTTGAACTGAGCAGTATTTGGCGAAACATCACCTGTTAATTCCAGGGCTCAACTACCAGCTCAGGGGAAAGACAAACATTTCCTCTGGCAGATAACTGCAAGCTTCAAAATAAATGTGAAAGCAGTGAGAACATTCTGTTGTTTTCCCTCTTAACAAGGCTTGATGAAAGCAGTCTCTACAGAGGCTGCCTAATTGGGCAGAGACCACATCTCTGAGAAGCATTGGCAGAAGGAACCAAGGGCCGGGTAGTTCCTTTTGTCTGAAGGCTACCCTTTTTTCCAAAGCCAGGGGAGCTGTTTCACCTGCAGTGCCCCCCCCAACACACACACCTCCAGGGCCCTTCAGGGGACACCCATCAAATGGCTGTTCTGAATGTATTATGAACAACTGGCTCCCTACTTTATTTCACTGCACAAGCTCTTTGGTTTTCTAGTTATCCTGCAGGGGAATGCACTGTTTACTTACTACTCCTGAAAATACACAAGGTTTGCTTCCTGCTAATAAAATGCCCTGAGAAACCAGTACCAGTACCTGTAGCCCCTCTGGGGTTACGTGAGGGAGGCTCAGAGGCCAGCTGCATCGTCTGCACCCCAAGAGCACTTTTGCAGATGGGGGACTGAGAACTATGGAGCCAAATGAACTGTCCTCAGTTCTGGATTCAACCTCAGCCAGGCAACTCACCACCCTCCATTCCCCATAGCAACAAACCCCTCTGCTGCCCTCCTCACTGCCTTGAGATAACCCAGGTCCTCCTGAGGCAGCAGGTAGATGGGCCCCAGGCTGAGCGGCTGGAATCTGTCCCCTATGGACAGATACTCCAAGATAAAGATAATGGCAGGGGCAGAGAGGAGCTGAGTCCTTCTCGGATAAAAGATAGAGACCACGTATTTCTCATTCTTGAGGTCAAGGAGACCTCCCTGACTACATATGAGCAGAAAGTCTTCTTGATGGTCAAAAGGGAGGGAGCATCACCCCATAACAAGTGTTGTCAACCTTCCCATAGGCCTCTGCGCTGGAATCCATCTTGGCTAAATGATGCGCATGCATATCAGGGAGGGCCCTAGGACAGGTCAGGTGTGGAAAAAGAAGTGAGGTTATTCGGCAAAGGTAAACAAAGACCCAGAAGAACTGCCCAATATAAGTGATCTGATCACCTCTCTGGTGTGCTCATTAGGGAGAATGCCCACACCCTTTCTCTCTGGGTGTATATCTCTGCCTTACTTCTGCCTTAACTAAATAAATTCTTTCTCTGTGTGCTCTCCCACAGGTTTTGCTGTGTCTGATAATAAACTTTGTACCTGTTTTTACAGTTTTTGCCTCCTTGAAACATTCTTGCTTTCAAACGGGTCAAGAGCCAGGGGAACATTGCTTCTAGCCTCTAGCCCTTGCTGGTCTAGTGCCTAGGAGTCCTGGTTTTCAACCAGGCTACCCAGGTCCAGTGCCTGGGCAGGGAAATAAGACCTTGCTTCAAGACACTACTTACTGATGTCTCCACAAGATCACTCCCAAACCTGACCAGCCACTACATCAACCAGGGACTTAACCAGAGGAATAAAGGGGATAATAATAAAGATGATGATAATAATGCTGATGTATGTATGGGACATTTTTTGTGCCAGATGCATTACATAGATTATCTAATTTTATGCCCACAATAACACTATGATTTTCCCTATTTTAGAGATGAGGACCTGAGGCTTAGAGAGTTTAGGAAACTTTACCTAAAGTTAACATAGCTAGGGACTTCCCTGGCGCAGTGGTGAAGATGCTGCACTCCCAATACAGGCGGCCAGGGTTCGATCCCTGGTCAGGGAACTAGATCCCACATGCATGCTGCTACTAAGAGTTCGAGTGCCACAACTAAGGAGCCCATGTGCTGCAACTAAGAAGCTGGTGAGCTGCAACTAAGGAGCCCACCTGCTGCAACTAAGACCCGGCACAACCAAATAAATAAATAAATATTAAAATTTTTTTTAAAAATTGGGGCTTCCCTGGTAGCGCAGAGGTTGAGAGTCCGCCTGCCGATGCAGGGGACACAGGTTTGTGCCCCGGTCTGGGAATATCCCACATGCCGCAGAGCGGCTGGGCCCGTGAGCCATGGCCGCTGAGCCTGCATGTCCGGACTCCGCAACGGGAGAGGCCACAACAGTGAGAGGCCTGCGTACCGCAAAAAAAAAAAAAAAATTGTTTTAAAAAGTTAACATAGCTAATAAGGAGCAGAGCTACTGTCTCTCTGATGGAAGGGAGGGTAGTGCACTCTCTCAACCCCTCCACTACACTGCTGCCCAGGGAGGGAAATTCGTCATCAGGGGGGCTCCACCGTTCTTTCCATCAGTTGATCATTGTTTCCTGAGAGACACCATGATGCAAGCACTGTGCTAAAACAACATTTTTAATGCTCCCTGCTGTTCAAAAAATTCTAATCCAGCTAGGAGACCAGATGTACACACTTGACAATTTAGTAAAAATACACCAAATCACAATATAGAAGAGGTCGTCAAACACTAGAACAGGCGTGAGTTCTTACCTTGGGATTCATATGAACACATATTAAACTTCCTCATTTGGTCCATGAACATATCAACCCAGTCATGATGGACATACCTGAATACACAGGGTGAGGAGGCAGGAGTCCTTTATGTATTATGCCTATGCCCTTGTGTCCACAGAACTGGATTCTAGGCAACTGAAATGTGGTGCTATGGAAAGTTCCTAAGCCTATAAGAGTCAAGGCAGCTGGCTCTCTCATGAATGAACCCTGGGGATTGAACCCCAGTTTCCTTCTCTATAAAATGCAGGCCTTGGGGTCTGTTTTAGTCTAGGTTCTACCAAAGAAACAGAACCCGTAGGAGATAGTATTAAGAGATCCATTGCAAGGAGTTGATTTACAACAATGTGCGGGCTGGCTAGCAAGTCTGAACTCTATAGGGAAGGCCATCAGGAAAGGCAAGCTGGAACTCTCAGGCACAGGCTGAAGCTGCAGCCCATGGGAGGAATTTCTTCCTCCAGGAAATCTCAGTTTTGCCCTCAAAGCCTTTCAACTGATTGAATCAAGCCCACACAAATTATAAAGCCAAATTATTTCAAGCCAACTGATTATGAACATTAATCATATCTACAAAATACCTTCACAGCAAACCCTAGGTTGGTGTTTGCTTGAGTAACTGAGGGCTGTAGCCTTGCCAAGTTGACACATAAAACTGACCATCACAGACTGCACTGTCTCTGTTTCTTTGCAGCTTTCCCAACGTGCAGATCTAATAGTAACTATCCTGAGCAACAACGTATCATTTTAAGGCCTATATCCAGGCACAGATATACCAAAAGAAGCTCCTCTGAGCTGTTGGCTCAGAGGTTACTAGGTTACAAGGACGCTGGCCTAAAAGGCAAGATGCAAAGATGCGGATCTGGCTACAGCCAGGGCCTCCCTCACTGCCAATCAAGAAAGATTGAGAGGAAACACGGCTAAACTGGAGCTTTTCTTCCAAAACGCCACTGGCGAACTGTCTGTCCACCATGACTAAACACTAAGCAAGTACTTTTTTCTTTTTTTTTTTTTTTTTTTTTTTGCAGTACGCGGGCCTCTCACTGCTGTGGCCTCTCCCGTTGCGGAGCACAGGCTCCGGACGCGCAGGCTCAGCGGCCATGGCTCATGGGCCCAACCACTCCGCGGCATGTGGGATCTTCCCGGACCGGGGCACGAACCCGTGTCCCCTGCATTGGCAGGCGGACTCTCAACCACTGCGCCACCAGGAAAGCCCGAAGCAAGTACTTTTAATGAGCCAGTCATTTGCTTGAGAAAATCTGGGAGAAAAAAATAATATTAGTGCAGAGACCATTGTGATTCATGGCATTTATCCAGGACTTAGAATCACAGAATTTCAAGCTAGAAAGGATCTTAGAGATAACCTTGTCCTACCCACTCATGTTACAGATGATGGGACTGAGAAGCAGAGAGATTCATGAATTGCAATGTCAAGAAGCCATTGAGTGTCAGAGCCAGAACAAAGGGTCCTAATGCCCAGCCAAAGCTCTTTCCACAACATCTCCCTCCAGCAAGCCAAGGAAATGCACACAGACCTAAAACGCAAGCCTTCTATGTCCTCAGCAAAGCCTGCTGTGGAGCTCTTTACCGCTGGCATATCTGACAGATATCAGTAACTACAAAAGGGTACACTGTTAGCACAAGATGACAAATTCTAAAATTGGCTTGTTTTTACAACTGTCACTTTTTAAGAGGTGAATGACCTTTCTCTGGTTCTTTGGAAACCTCTGGATTTCAGCCAGCTCAACATCCCCACACTTGCTCCCACAATCACTAGTTATGAAAATGTCATTATTCTATTTTGAAGAGGCTAGAGCAGTTATGCTTCTTTTGTAATAACTATGTTTTCTGAAACAGGGGGGAAAAGTCATGAAAACCAGAGGTAGAAAAGCTTGCATGGATCAAACATGCTCTCATTGTGCACCAGGGGAAAATAAAACAGAAAATACAATGTCAAACCTTATGTCAAAGATGGCATCCCCCTAGCTCTGTGGCTTTATTTTGATCCAGGACTGAGAGAAATATCTTGTTACCCATTTTCAAATAGTGCATCCAACAGCCCTTCACCTGATGAACCACCTAATCTAAGGGACAGAAACAGTTTCCCCTATCCAACACCCAGCTCCAAATTCTCTTCCCTGAACCCTATTAGTTAGGAATCTTTGGTAGCAAGAAACAGAAGTCTGTGGTGAGATTAAGCAAACAAGGAGACAATATGCAGGGTTTAAATTTCAAACATCCTAAATAAGGTGACCATATATTAATCTCTGTGACAGTTTTGCCCTAAAGACAAACCAGTTATGAAAGGTATTTTATTTTCCCCCAGGAAATGACCCTGGGAAGAGAGAGAGACAGAGACAGAGACAGAGAGACAGAGAGAGAGACAGAGAGAGAAAGAGAAAGGAGAAGGAAAGGATTTCTTTTCCCCTGTTCTTGGCTTATGTAAAGGTAAAGGAACCCAGAGAAAATGTGGCCAGTCCAAGTAGCTTCAAAGCAATAAAAAGCCTCTTTGGCCAGGCACACTCCTTTGTAAGGAGTATGGCTCCTTTGCTAATGAGGCTCACTGATGACAAAGATAATCGGCAACTGTTGCAAACTGCCATCTGCTATTGGTAACAAGAACTGCTGCTCTAGTTGCACCTCTTGGCACCAAGTGGCCCAGCTTTGACTATCAATGGCGTATTTAACAGAGGTAGAAGCAAGGTAATCATCTTGCCACAGATGAGGAACGATCAGTCAGTTTTTCTTTTTCATTACCTAATGCTTGTAGAGTCTCTTTTATTTAAACGTTGGCACAGCCTATCCTCTAGGTAGTAAGTCAATTGTCTTGAGACGATGCACTAAGTGAGTGAAGAAACTGAGGCAGCCACTAATAATATTCCTGTGTTGGGGGCCATTTTCAACCCATAGGCTGTGATGCCTCCCAGCAGATCCCAGTGGGGAGGCATATAGAGCAGCAGCTCAGTGCACGACATCTGGTGTCTACAGCCATACTACCTATACTACCTGAGTTTGTGTCCAGCTCCATAACTCAATCAGGTGTGCGGCTTGTGCAAAAAACTTGACCTATGGACTCCCTGTTCTTCTTATCTGTGAAATAGGAGTAATAAGGGAACCCATCTCAGAGAGCTCTTGTGAAATTTAAATAAGATAAAGAATGCATTTGTTAATTTTTGTTTTTATTTCCATTTCTCTAGGAGGTGGGTCAAAAAGGATCTTGCTGTGATTTATGTCATAGAGTGTTCTGCCTATGTTTTCCTCTAAGAGTTTGATAGTGTCTGGCCTTACATTTAGGTCTTTAATCCACTTTGAGCTTATTTTTGTGTATGGTGTTAGGGAGTGATCTAATCTCATACTTTTACATGTACCTGTCATACAGAGTGAAAGAGTCAGAAAGAGAAAGACAAATACCATATGCTTACACATATGTATGGAATTTAAGAAAAAAAATGTCATGAAGAACCTAGGGGTAAGGCAGGAATAAAGACACAGACCTACTAGAGCATGGACTTGAGGATATGGGGAGGGGGAAGCTGTGACAAAGTGAGAGAGTGGCATGGACATATATACACTACCAAACGTAAGGTTAGATAGCTAGTGGGAAGCAGCCACATAGCACAGGGCGATCAGCTCGGTGCTTTGTGACCACCGAGAGGGGTGGGATAGGGAAGGTAGGAGGGAGACGCAAGAGGGAAGAGATATGGGAACATATGTATAACTGATTCACTTTGTTATAAAGCAGAAACTAACACACCATTGTAAAGCAATTATACTCCAATAAAGATGTAAAAAAAAAAAAGATAAAGAATGCAAAGCGCACAGTAAACACTCAATAAATATTAACGATTACTCTGGGTCAGAGCTCCCTAACATTCTTCATATCATAACAGACATTTTGAAAAAAAGTTAGTTATTTGTATGGTGAATTGGGAAAAGACTAGGCTGCCCATAGCCAAAAAGGGAGTCCCCCAGGGACTGAAGGGCTCTATATGTACCACATCTGCAACCCACTGACTACTGGCCAGCTGAGAAACTCTCCTCTCCACAATGGATGTTTACTTTGTTTTACAGGCAACAGGTCTCTCAAGACACTATCTCAGTCCCCAACTTAAATGCTCTACATTTGCATCCAACACTGTTTTCTCTTCCTCTTAGGCAGTTACATGCCATTATGTTTTTGACTAATATAAATAGAAATCTTCTTTAAATTGTTCACCCAACACAGCATGTCCAGGCATGGAGTCATCACAAAGTCTTATGGTTAGAATGAGGAAGATGAGGAACAATTCTGAAGTTAAGGACTTCTATCTCAAACTCCCCCTTACCATTTTTTTTGGCTGCTTTGGGTCTTCGTTGCTACGCATGCGCTGTCTTCAGTTGCGGCGAGCGAGGGCTACTCTTCGCTGTGGTGCACAGGCTTCTCATTGCAGTGGCTTCTCTTGTTGTGGAGCACGGGATCTGGGCATGCGGGCTCAGTAGTTGTGACTCACGGGCTCTAGAGCACAGGCACAGGAGTTGTGGCGCACGGGCTTAGTTGCTCCGCGGATGTGGGATCTTCCCGGATCAGGGCTCAAACCCCTGTCCCCTGCAATGGCAGGCAGATTCTTAAGCACTGTGCCACCAGGGAAGTCCCTTCCTACCATTTTTAAGTATATCAAACTGGCCAAGGGGGAGGCTGAACCCAGGAAGACCTGAGGATCAAGTTCACCCATCAAAACTCCAACCTATCTTCATTCTGCTCAGGCACTGCATCATCTCTCTTCAGACTGGCTTTCTTATCTCATCAGTCACTTGGCAAACATGGCTCCCTTTCCACCTTCAAGTTCACAAAATAAAGTTGCAACTCTCTCTCTTGATTCCAGTTCCAAATTTCTGGAGAGAGATTCTTTTTTTTTTTTTTTAACATCTTTATTAGAGTATAATTGCTTTACAATGGTGTGTCAGTTTCTGCTTTATAACAAAGTGAATCAGTTATACACATCTCTTCCCTCTTGCATCTCTCTCCCTCCCACCCTCCCTATCCCACCCCTCTAGGTGGTCACAAAGCACTGAGATGATCTCCATGTGCTATGCGGCTGCTTCCCACTAGCTATCTATTTTACGTTTGGTAGTGTATATATGTCCATGCCACTCTCTCACTTTGTCCCAGCTTACCCTTCCCCCTCCCCGTGTCCTCAACTCCATTCTCTAGTAGGTCTGCATCTTTATTCCCATCTTGCCCCTAGGTTCCTCTGTTTTTTTTTTTCTTTTTTTAGATTCCATATATATGTGTTAGCAAACGGTATTTGTTTTTCTCTTTCTGACTTACTTCACTCTGTATGACAGTCTCTAGGTCCATCCACCTCACTACAAATAACTGAGTTTCATTCCTTTTGATGGCTGAACAATATTCCATTGTATATATGTGCCATATCTTCTTTATCCATCCATCTGTTGATGGACACTTAGGTTGCTTCCATGTCCTGGCTATTGTAAAAAGAGCTTCAATGAACATTTTGGTACATGACTCTTTTTGAATTATGGTTTTCTCAGGGTATATGCCCAGTAGTGGGATTGCTGGGTCATATGGTAGTTCTATTTGTAGTTTTTTAAGGAAACTCCATACTGTTCTCCATAGTGGCTGTAACAATTTACACTCCCACCAACAGTGCAAGAGGGTTCCCTTTTCTCCACACACTCTCCAGCATTTATTGTTTGTAGATTTTTTGATGATGGCCATTCTGGCCGGTGTGAGGTGATATCTCATTGTAGTTTTGATTTGCATTTCTCTAATGATTAATGATGTTGGACATTCTTTCATGTGTTTGTTGGCAATCTGTATATCTTCTTTGGAGAAATGTCTATTTAGGTCTTCTGCCCATTTTTGGAATGGGATGATCATCTCAATAGATGCAGAGAAAGCTTTTGACAAAATTCAACACCGATTTATGATAAAAACCCTCCTGAAAAAAAAAAAAAAGACCTCCAGAAAGTAGGCATAGTGGGAACTTTCCTCAACATAATAAAGGCCATATATGACAAACCCACAGCCAACATCGTCCTCAATGGTGAAAAACTGAAACCATTTCCACTAAGATCAGGAACAAGACAAGGTTGCCCACTCTCACCACTATTATTCAACATAGTTTTGGAAGTTTTAGCCATAGCCATCAGAGAAGAAAAAGAAATAAAAGGAATACAAATTGGAAGAGAAGAGGTAAAACAGTCACTGTTTGCAGATGACATGATACTATACATAGAGAATCCTAAAGATGCTACCAGAAAACTACTAGCGCTAATCAATGAATTTGGTAAAGTAGCAGGATACAAAATTAATGCACAGAAATCTCTGGCATTCCTATACACTTATGATGAAAAATCTGAAAGTGAAATTAAGAAAACACTCCCATATACCATTGCAACAAAAAGAATAAAATATCTAGGAATAAACCTACCTAAGGAGACAAAAGACCTGTATGCAGAAAATTATAAGACACTGATGAAAGAAATTAAAGATGATACAAATAGATGGAGAGATATACCATGTTCTTGGATTGGAAGAATCAACATTGTGAAAATGACTCTACTACCCAAAGCAATCTAGAGATTCAATGCAATCCCTATCAAACTACCAATGGCATTTTTCACAGAACTAGAACAAAAAATTTCACAATTTCTATGGAAACACAAAAGACCCCAAATAGCCAAAGCAATCTTGAGAAAGAAAAATGGAGCTGGAGGAATCAGGCTCCCTGACTTCAGACTATACTACAAAGCTACAGTAATCAAGACAGTATGGTACGGGCACAAAAACAGAAATACAAATCAATGGAACAGGACAGAAAGCCCAGAGATAAACCCACACACATATGGTCACCTTATCTTTGATAAAGGAAGCAAGAATATACAAGGGAGAAAAGGCAGCCTCTTCAATAAGTGGTGCTGGGAAAACTGGAGAGCTACATGTAAAAGAATGAAATTAGAACACTCCCTAACACCATACACAAAAATAAACCCAAAATGCATTATAGACCTAAATTTAAGGCCAGACACCATCAAACTCTTAGAGGAAACCATAGGCAGAACACTCTATGACATAAATCACAGCAAGATCCTTTTTGACCCACCTCCTAGAGAAATGGAAATAAAAACAAAAATAAATAAATGGGACCTAAGGAAACTTAAAACATTTTGCACAGCAAAGGAAACCATAAACAAAATGAAAAGACAACCCTCAGAATGGGAGAAAATATTTGCAAATGAAGCAACTGACAAAGTATTAATCTCCAAAACATACAAGCAACTCATGCAGCTCAATATCAAAAAAAACAAACAACCCAATCCAAAAATGGAGAGAAATTCTTTTTTTTTTAACATCTTTATTGGGGTATAATTGCTTTACAATGGTGTGTTAGTTTCTGCTTTATAACAAAGTGAATCAGTTATACATATACATATGTTCCCATATGTCTTCCCTCTTGCGTCTCCCTCCCTCCCACTCTCCCTATCCCACCCCTCCAGCCTGTCACAAAGCACCTAGCTAATATCCCTGTGCCTTGCGGCTGCTTCCCCCTAGCTATCTACCTTACTACGTTTGTTAGTGTGTATATGTCCATGACTCTCTGGAGAGAGATTCTGATTGAACCAGCTGGACTCAGTTGCCCACCTGGTGTAACCAGCATACAAGGGAGCAGGCAAGCTCAATACAGCTTAGCAGCCAGGCCCATTCCCAGGACACAGTGCAGACTTTTGGGGAAAAGGTCATTTCACAGAGAAAGAGAAGGTCATACACGCAATGGCCAAGTCCATTACTTTGTCCATTATGTTGACCGTCCTGTCATCAGACCTGAAATTCCCACCACAAGTCATTCCTTTAATACTCTAAAGTTCCTTGGTAAAAGTATATTGGTTTTTTCTAGCAGCATAATATTCTAAGATATTTTCAGTCATTCTTGACATGGAATAGGAATGTTTTGTCCGAGGTGGGGGACCTGAATGTTTATGGAGTCAAAGGCAATGTATAGGGAGCAGTTCTGAAGTGCAGAGCCTCCTGGGAAGTTGGGAAGCTCTCTGGACACATGTAGGGAAGCTGGGAGTAGAAAATAAAAAGAGGGAGGGAGGTGACAATGAGAAAGGAACTATGAAAATGATCATGTAAACCTCTCTGATAAATTTGTCCACACCAGGGCGGTTCAAGGGTCATGGGACTAAAAGGTGTCTTAAAACTAGCATTCACTAGGGACCCCAGTTCTCTCCAAGAAACTGGCTGAAGTGACAAGTCATAGCATGGTAGAGGGTAAAATTGTTCTGTCCTGAACAGTGGTGAATTTAGCTACAGGATCATAATTTCCAAATGAAAAACTAGAACACATAGTCTGATAAAGAATTTTTGTGCCATTTGAGCATGAACGAGACAGTCTGAAGTATGTACTTTGGACACAAATATTCCAAATACTCAAATATTGTAAGTTACTAGGTATTTCAATGGTACATGGGAAAATATACAAATTTGATATGTGCAGAAGATAGAGTCAGTTTAAGAGCTGGAAAGGAAATATTGAATCTGTTCCCAGTTTCAAGGAACAATATAACAAACAGCAATACATTAAGCCAGAAAAATTTTTCAAGGGACTGATTGAGGTTATGGTCTATGGAACTGGAATTCACCTCACACTGTTAGTCAATGAGGCAATATTAATTAAGAGGTTATAGAGTGTTTTACCGTGGGTTTTTTCTTTCCACTGCAATCAGACAATATTAATTTGACTTATGATGAATTAAATGAGTTGCTTTCAAGGTCTCCTGAATTTCTAACATCTTCCAACACTATATGAAGCAAGATCCATCTCCCAACAACCCCCTTGGGAAAAAAAAAACCCACAAAAACTGTCATTTCACACCCACCCCCTTGAAAAACACTCACTTAACCTTTGCATTGAACTCATGGTACTCACTTTATCAGTTAAGATTTGGATGCAAGTAACATAAAATAATTTCAGTTTATTTAAGGTGGAAACAGGAAGGTAATAAGAGGCCACTGTGCTGTCTCAAAGAAGCCAATGACAGGTGCTTCAGTCCACTACTACAAACCAGAAAGCTGAAGGGAATTAAGTGTCTCTCACTTTGTCTTGCATCATTCTTCTCTTTCTGCAAATAGATTTTCCCTACAACAGGTAGAAGATGGCAACTCCACAGCTCTTATGGTTACACTCAAAAGATCTGCTCATATTGAACTAAAATATCTTAGTCTTACTTCCAAATTTCTAGGAGAGGGAACCTGATTAACCTGTCTTGACCCAACTCTGGTACAGTCACCTGTGGCCATCTCCCAATTTTTCCTACCTACACAGCAATCTTATCTCCTGTTTATATTTTGGGTTGTAAGTTCCTTTGGTCTCCTTTTTCCATCTAGCTGACCACTCCACTTTCTATCTTTCAGAAATATCTCACAGATGCCTGTTCCACTGATAGCATTCTTCTTTGTTATCCATTGTTCTTACGGAAGTATCCCCTTTATATCAATTCAAAGGAATTCTGTTAAGAGAAAGTGAACTTGGGTAACCTGCCTGCCATCTAAACAAAATCACCCTATTTTTCCTAGCTATTTCTTCTTCCCCTTCTTTGTAACCCTTCTTTTAATCTAACACTATATCAAAGCATAACTTCAAGCATGTCACTTCCCAGATCAAGTCTTCAAAGACTTCCAACGGTTGAGAGTACAAATTCCTTATCCTAATGTTTAAGGCCATTCATGATTTGACCCAAATGACTCTTACTGGAAAACTGACCATTTGCCTTATTGAACCTAATTCTCCCTTCTAGACGAAGTCCCCCATTTGCTACTCTTCCCCAAATAGCCACCACATTCAAGCTTTGTTGCTTCTATTACTTTGCTTGTCTCCTCTCTGCCTTATTGCTCACGCTAATTCTAAGCCCAATGATCATAATCCTACTGACTATAACATTCTGGAAAAAAACTGACATCCTCTTGAAGCCTTCTTACCCACTCAGGTCAATGTCATATCTCCTTTCCGATAAACCCATATAGCTCTGAACAAATCTTTCTTTTGACATTTATCTCCTCATACCTTTTCTTTGGTGGCTGATTAACACATTATCTCTCTCATTAAATTGTAAGCAAATGATAGGGAATTTCTTATTCATCTTTTGCATTCCCTATAGCACTTACACATTATATTGTACATGGTATATACCCAAATAGAATTCAAGAAAGATGGAAGAAGGAAATTAAGCCTTTGTTTAGACTTAATCCCTTTCTTTCTTACATTCTGTCATTACTTCTACTATACTGCATTACCAAATAACTTTATTATAAGCTGTACTTCACTAAGCTTCTCTTACATATTTAGAATCCTTATTTTAACCTTGATAAAACCAAGATCCAGGTGTTTGACTCTTAGAATAGTTGCCTATCCAAAGAAGCATAATTCAGCAACCAAAAATAATTTCAACCTCAAATCCTTGATTGCATTTCTCATAAAGCACAAAAGGGACTCAAATATGTAGTCCACAGCACCATAAAAAATATTAAAATTCCTTTGCAGCTACTCCACAGCATCTCTGCTATAATCCCCACATCCTCTTCAAGCTCTTTCACTGCTCAGTTCAATACTGCTTTGCTTCCCTCATCTTCCTCTATCCTGAGCCAGAGGTGGGTCAAGAGGGGTTAATCAGATTCCCTCTCGTAGAAATATGGAAGACTAAGATATATTAGTTCAATATGAGCAGATCTTTTGAATGTAAAAGCATTCCACCTGTCACAGGAGAAGTCTATTTGACAAAAGAGAACTCTCCTCCAGTAAGAAAGAACCCTTCCTCAGAAGGTGAGAAAGAAGTGAGCAGGGGAATGGATTGACAATTACAAAATTCTCCTAGCCAAGGTAGCATGAAATGTTATAACAGCATAAATCTAACATTTAAATAAGACAGCTGTCTAAAAGTCTCCCTTATACGTCCTCTTCATCTTTTACCTTTTAGGAAGAACTTTAAAATACATAAATAAGTAGAGAATATCAAAACATGTAAACAAGCACCGAATTTCACAGCTTGTAGGTGTTTCAATGCAGACTGATGGAGATAGGAAAAACACCTTAAAAGAGACAGAAAAGCTGATGGGTTTTAAATATTTTAAATTTTTTATATAAATTAAAAGACCAGGAAGTATTTCAAGTGAGTTCAGCTCGCTCACCTGAAAAGTTCTCCACAGGAAAGCCTGGCTTTTGTTTTTGAGTATCCCAGAGTGTCTGACTGCCTTTGTCCAGAAGCTCTGGCATTACAGACAAAAGCCTGAGATGCTATGATAAATGGCAGGGGACTGAGGTAGCCACATTCCTCCTATCCCCATGCCAGCCCTCCCCTTCCACTGTGGACTCTTCACTGCAAGAAGCCAGCCTCTCAGTCGTTGTCTGCCCTTACACAATTGACCTTTTTCAGCTCATCCAGTTGTCTAATGCACATGCTTTTTGTTTTTTTGTGGTACACGGGCCTCTCACTGTTGTGGCCTCTCCTGTTGCGGAGCACAGGTTCCAGACGCACAGGCTCAGTGGCCATGGCTCACGGGCGAGTCGCTCCGCGGCATGTGGGATCCGCCCAGACCGGGGCACAAACCCGTGTCCCCTGCATCAGCAGGCGGACTCTCAACCACTGCGCCACCAGGGAAGCCCTTTGTTTTTATTTTCATTTTAATTATTCCCCCTAAATCCTTTTCATTCTGACACTTTTTTACTTTTAGCATGTTAGTTATTTCCTGCGCTTAATTTTTAATCTCATCTACTTTGGTACTTTTAACTTTTCATCCTAGCCCCTATATCTTAATCTTTTATCTCTTTTACTTTCATGATTTTAACCTTTTATCTCATTGGTGTATGGCCTTTTCTCATTTATTTTAAATCTCATCCACTTTATCTTTTTATTATTTTTTTAATGTTTAACATTTCATCTTTATTGGGAGTTTCATTCTTTTATATTTTTAACTTCTATTTCCTCTATCTTTTTTTTCTCTGATCTTACTCTCAATTTTTAAATTATGTCTTCTAAATATCTACACTTCTTCATAAAATAATAAAAGTTCCCTTTTCTTCCTCTTCTACCTTTCTATATTTTAAATATTTATTTTCACAATGACTCGTAAGAGGTAAAGCCAAAGTGCTGTTATCACACACAGGGAAGATCAGAGACTTTCTACTTACTCTTCAACTCCAGACACCCCTCCCAACCTGCTCCCCACTCCCATTACCACCCTGTGGACCCCCTAGTCCTATCTACAATGAGTTTCAGAAAATCTCACCTAGAGAAATAGAAAAACCTATGAGGTAACACTTCTTAGGGCTCTAATTTCTACCCAGTCAGTTCACTTAACTGTCCAGAACTATGTAGATTCTTGTCCCTTGATCTATCTGGGTTATATATGAGGCTCTGTAATTATTGCTGTTGTTGTTTGGTGGGGGTAGGGGAGGGACATTTGTTTGTCTTTTTTTTAATTCATGGAGACATACAGAGAGCTAGAATAGAGGTATACACAGAAAATGATGGGCAGAAAGAGTGAACGGGGCAAGAAACTAGGAGAGGGTAAAAAAGCTTTATTAGATTTAGGGCAAAACATGTCAAGAGTATGCCATAAGTGAGTAGATAATGGTAAGCGAGAACCTCCCTTGGAAGAACACACAGTGCAATGCCCTGAACTGCTTCGGTGAAGCCCGGGGCCTCCAAGCTGTGAAGCCTCCTGACCAACCAATAAGCTCAGGATAAGACCCACTGGGAGGACTGGCCGAAGGCTAGCCTCAAATGAGTTATCCCCATGTTGGCCCATCTCTTATCTTAGCAAGGGCATCCAACGAGCCTCTCAGTGCACCTCCCAGGCTTCCACTTCTTCACTATGCTTATTAAGAAAAAGTTGGTCTTAGTTGACATTTTCACAAATAGGGATATTTTGTAGAAAGGGACTGTTGTTAATTTGCTAGGACCTGTATAGGGAAAACAGGTCACCCAGAATATCAAAATCTATGAGAAAAGTGAGGCCCAATTCCTCCCAGATCATGGGACTAGTGTCTTCCTCTAGAGCAAATGTTGGGGCATAAAGATATGTCTGCCATTAGACTTCAGGGATCTTTTCTCTGTTTCCTCAAGGAAGAACAGGATGCAATTCTAGAAATTATTTAACTCAGTATTTAAGTCTTAATAATAATGGCAATATTCTTGATTTCATGTATTTCTTTTCTATCAGAATTCCTGCCTTATACCCGCCACTGAAGGGGAATTTTCCCGTCGATGGGCCCTACCTCACTGATGCACAACCTGATTGATTATAATTTCTAACCTGCCTCATGCATTCACAGCCCCAGCCCTTTCCCGAGAAACTGGATCCTCTGACCACACTTGCCAACTGCTTGACGCCATTCTCCATAGCCCTTGAAAATGCTTGATTGGCTGCTTCCTTAGTAAAAAGTCTCAGTTCAGAAAACAAATAGACAACCTATTTCCAGAACCTGTTTAGGTATATTCTGCCTTGGCCAAGATGATCTTGGCTTGCCAGAGAAGCAACTTTCAGAGGTAGCATTCAGCACATGCAAAAGATGTATTTCCTTACATCTGGAGTATGTTCTATAATAACTAAAATTCACTTCCTGATCTATTGGAATCACAAGAATAGAAACACTGATGTGTTGACATTTTAGATGTTTTAATACTATTCCCCAGGGCTTCCCTGGTGGTCCAGGGGTTAAGACTCTGTGCTTCCAATGCAGCAGGCGCGGGTCTGATCCCTGGCCAGGGAACTAAGATCCCATGTACTGCATTGCCAAACAAACAAACAAATACTATTTCCCTACAAAATCTCTGGATTTCAAAACATTTATCTCCCCCATTTACTGCTTTGCAAGCTTTATCTTTCCAATTAAAGGGGGAAATATTTAACAAAGTACAAGTTCAGGTGATTTGTTGAGTCCACTAATTCAAAGGATCCTAAATTTGTCTTTTCAACCTGAATTTGGTTTCCTGTCTTGAGGTTCACTATGAGATCTGGTATTTCTTTGATTAACTTTCTGGTATTTACTTGACTTGACCCATTTGGGGGGGGATAAAGAATATCAATACTTTCAGGAAGTCCAATGAAACCCTACCAAAAGCATCAGAAAATAGGTAGGTTTCCTTTAGACTTTATTTTAAAGATAGACATATCAACCTAAATGGAAAACTCCTCACCAATGGTGGCATATGGGTGAAAATTCACCCATCTCTACCCTAGAAGTAAGCATCACAGATGTATCAGAGTCAGTTCTCTCTTTCTATTACCACCTTTACAAATGATGCTATAACCTGAGTGTCAGTTCTTAACGTAAATATCTAGAAGCCATTTGCGTTTTGGCAGCAAATATGCAGGGACCTGTACACAGCTGCCTTTATGTACTTTTTCCATTGTGATCATTTTTTTCTTCTCTATTCCATTTTTTACCTCTGTGTTTAGTATTTAATTTTATCTTGTATTATTTATGAAAAAGACAAGTCTTATCTAGAACAAGGTAGATAGTGAATAAATAGGGAAACATTCTTTAAAAGTTATGGAAGTATCCTTAGTTGTGGTGTGTAAACACTAAGGAATCAGTAAATACTCTTGAACATGGGAGTTACAGTAGTTAGGTGGCTGAAGTAGACCTTGCCATATAGTCAATTCATAGGGCTGAGATAGACTGATTATAGGAATACCAGTTATGAAGTGACTGCAGTCCCGTAAATAGTGGGTGATGAACAAATGAAGAATAAGGAAGAACTGAAAGAGACCACACCAAGGAAGAATATACCATGCTTGGTGACAATACATTAGGTATGCAGAAAACTGGATTATATGAGCTATCAGAACTTGGTCAGTATATTTAACCCCTTAAAACCTGTTATTTCTTCACCTGCAGAATGGGAGCAACAATAGTCACTTCATAGGGTTTTCCTGAGGATTAAATCAGATAATATATGTAAGCTGCTTAGCATAGTGGTTTTCATGTAGTAAATGTTAAATAAATGTTAATTATTATTTGAATATAGATAAAGGGAAAGTAATGAGTGAAGGATAGCTTCTAGGATTTGAGCCAGGGTGACTGAGGAAATGGTGGTGTCACTGACAAAATTAGTTACTCTGGGAAAGAGAAAATCAGTATCATATTGAGATATAGTTAACATATCCCTAGACGCTATGGGCATAAATTTTAAAATAAAATAAAAGGGAGACATTTCATAATACCTCCTGTGTCATAACCATTTCCAACCATTTCCCGCAGGATCTCCACCCATTTCATCTGAACATCACTCTTAGACATGCTTCCCATTTGCCTTGATTTAAAAGTTACATAAAGTCCATTTCCATTGGCATCAGCCCACTTAGGTGCATCTGCCCTATTTATTTACATGCTGCTTACTTCCTTTCCCAGGTTATTAATGAAAATGTTAACTAAACCCATCCCCTATGGCTTAACACCAGACACCTTTTCCCAAAAGGGGGTATGAGTAATTTATCATGGACCTTTTATTTTTCTCCTCTCAAGTCAGTTTCCAGAATCACAATTCGCTTTTTAAACAAAACAATTGGAACTAATTCACAGAGTACATTATAATCACATCTGCCGCATCTATAAATGGCAATTGATATGCAGTAGCTGTAAATCCCCAAATTAGAAAGACCAAGAAGGCATAAGATGGTTAAAAAGGAAGTTACGGGGGAAAGTCTGGAATATTCTATACCTTTCAAATGGTGGAATAATGTCTGAATCATTCACTTAATCCCCAAACAAACCAATTAAAGTTTTTACCTCGTGACATATTGTAGGTCTGTATTTTCACATATTGAATATCTTATTTCCTTTGTTTTTAGTTTCATGAAGTTTTTTGTTAAACGTTTTTATTTTTCTTACTTCCAATAGTTTGCGCAAGTTAAAGATATTTGCTTAAACTAGAAATCATATATATATACACTACTATGATATATATACACTACTATGTATAAAATAGATAACTAATGAGAACCTACCCTATAGCACAGGGAACTCTACTCAGTGCTCTGTGGTGACCTGAATCGGAAGGAAATACAAAAGAGAGGGGATATATGTATACGTACAGCTGGTTCACTTCGCTGTACAGCAGAAACTAACACAACATTGTAAAGCAACTACACTCCAATAAAAATTAATTAAAAAATATATAGAAATCATCAAGTAACACCCAGGATTTGTGGATCAAGGTACACTCTCCTCTAAAGAGAGTATATACAACCTCAGAGGCGTTTCCCAACCTGGGGAGGAAGAGCTGTCACACTCGTAAAATATCATAAGGAGAAAAAGATGTTTACAAAGAAAATGCATGGCGTCCACTTACAAGCTCACATTTTATTTGCTCTCACCTGCTCCTAGGGATAGTTGTGGCCCCACAATTTAACTTGAATAGCTAAGGTGAGAATAAATGGCCATTTTATTCCTCCTCTAGGCATGTGTATCCTCTGATGGGTACCTCAATGCCCATCCTCAATTTGGCCTGTCCAAATCTTGTCTTCTTCTCAGATTCACAGGGTTCCACAGCTTTAACTTACTCACATTCACCAGTGGAAGGTAGTGAAGTGTCAAGAATAGGCTTCCATATCTGAGCTCCATTGCTTACTGGCTCTCTGAGCCTCAACTTCCTCATCTGTAAAATGGAAGTAATGTCTACCTGGCAATAATGTTGAAGGGATTCAGTAAGTCAACTGGCATAAGGTATACCCCAAATTAATTGATAGGGAAAACCAAAGTAAAGCGGTTGGTTATCAGATCACACCAGGAATGGTCTAAAGAAAAGAAAAGAGCCTTAACTTTTTTAAGTCATAAATTTTGATGCCCATTGTTTCAGAGTTTCAAGCGACCTGTCATAAGAAAGACTGCAATTTAGGCAGCAAGCAAAAGAGAACTGATAAAATTTTAAAATGAGTCATGGGTTCCATAACTGGTGCTATCGGCCTTCACGTTATTCTAATGAGCACCTAATGACTTTCTATAACTCAGCCAGCAAGAAAGTAAGACATGCCATACCTCACACCATCAAACCCAGGTTTTAAGGGTAAAATGAAGCTTCAAATGAAACAAATATTTCTTTCCAGAACCATCAGTCACTTGGTTCAGTGTCTTTTTCAGAGGAAGGCAATTGAGTTGAACTTCTTTTAGGACATTTTGCTGCAGAGAAAAGACATCTTTGGAATTTTATGCAATGAGCTCTATCAGTCAACTTGAGGAGGCATGGAGTTAGCAAAACAAAGCTGTAAGAAACAACACATTTGAAATCAGGCTCAGCTCTGCATATATTCCCCTAAATCTTGGTCCCTCTCTCACTGTAGCCCCCCTTTGTTTCTGTGGGGCATCATCTGGGAGAGGCAGAATAATAAAAAGTTTATTAGTCTTTGTACTTCAAATGAATCTCACTTAAAGTTTCTGTGTCCCATCTGTTACATATTCAACATTTCCCTTAACTTCCCTTTAAGCAATTTTGATGTTATTGTATTGCAAAAGTGACCTTCCATGAACAGGAAGATAATACCTCTGAGTTAGTAATCACCTGTTACATAACCTCTAAAACAGCCAAGCAGACTTTATAGATTAGGAAAAGATATGTTCCCCCACCCCATTTAAATTGCCAATAATACACTGCAAGAGGCTCTGTTCCCAGGGAAAGAGGTATTACAAAGCTTTGACCCCTTTCTGACTACCCCAGGGTGAGAAACTACAATTTATCAACAGGGGAGGTTTAAGGGGCAATAAAAGTAGGCCCTTTTCCCTCCTTCTCATAGAATACACTAAAGCAAAAATAAATCTGGGGAGGGGCAGGTCCTGCTGCCAGCAAAGATTTCTGACATTTGAAGAAAGAATTATCTTCACAGAGTTACAGAGTAGATCAAAAGCATAGTCTCAGTTCTAGCTCTAACAACATAAAAACCATTACAATAAATCATTTCTCCATGGAAGAATCTCTTGTATATATGAAGCTGTCAGAAGCCTCCCTTATATACATAAAGGGTACTACACTATATACCAAAAAGGAGTACTATAAAACTAACTCGAGAATGGGAAAGAAAAATGAACATCTACAACAGAGGTTGGGCAGTTCCTAAATAGCAAAGGTCAGGAAAAATTCCTGGAGTAGGACTTTGATTCATTTCTATTCTCTTCATGACTGTGTCCCAGTAACACCCATCAATAAATGTCCCTCAGTGTTTTATGAGCAGCTCACCTTTGCTGACTTCAGTTTCCATTAGTTTTTAAGATTGAATACTGACTTGTCACAGCTGCATATAATGGAGCCCTGAAGCCCTTTTTGTTTTGGTGCTGGAAGCTTATCTACTTATTTACTTTCAGTGATCCACAGTTGCTACAAGCACCTCCTTCCTGTTTGGTATATCCAATGTCTGTTCTGCTTGGGACACCACTTCATAAATCTGTAATTAAAGAAACTGCTGGAGAATGTGGCAACCCCAAGGTTGAGGTGCTTTTTGACATGGGTCATATCTCTGCTCTTTTTGCCAAATGATATTGAAATATTCATGTCAAATTAGCATAAGGTACATCCTGTTTTATGAGGAAATGTTGCAGAACAATATCCATAACTGATGCATAAAACACAAGTTTTCTATTTTTATACACAAGAACAGACTCACATATATCAAGGATTTACTACTTGAGGTTCCTCACGTCACTGAAATTTTCCCTGTGGTATCTAGAACACAGCAAACTTAAGTGTTCTGCGGTTTAAGTAGTTCAGGTCTTACAATTTGTATACAATATTTCTTAAAAATCATTTTGTCACTATATAATTTGGTAAGATAGGGCATTTAAAAGGGGATGCTAAAGGAATCTTAATCTACAAGGTTTTTTCTTCCCTCAGTGTTCACCAGGGTGGAGGGTAGGGTCACACAGGTAGCAGAGTTATGCAAATTGCTCAAGGTTTAGATAGTATATTTGGGCTCAGTATATATCATGAATATAAATGGTATGTGTGATATTGTGATTTATAAGAAGAAATATATATTTGGTCTTTGTCTGAGTTCCTGGCACAGAGCTCCTACAACTCTTGGGATTTCTTAATCATGAGAGCAGTAAAGGTGTCTGTTGTTAGGTTAATGAGGTGACCCTCAGCACAATTCTAAGGATGGAGGCTGAAGAGCCAACCTTGCGATTACAGGGTTGAAATTTCAGCTCACCCCCCTGACCTCCTGGGAGGGGAGAAGGACTGAATCAATCACCAATGGCCAACGATTTAATCGATTGTGCCTTTGTAATGAAGCCTCCGTTAAAGAAAACAGAAAAACAGGGTTCAAAGAGCTTCCCGGTTGGTGAACCAGAACACAACCAAGTGCACTGGCCAACTGTATACATCCCTTTCCAACTCCAAGTTTGGCAGCTGTCAAGTTGGGAGCTTGAAATCAGCAGTGGTGAGAGTATTTACACCACAGAAATCATCAAATGCTACAAATCAGGGCTTCCCTCCTCCCTCTCTCCCCTCTCCCCTGCCCCAGCCAGTTGTTAAGCACTTAGCAACACACTACCAGTTGGAGGTGACTATGAATGATCTCATCCCGAGTCCCAGACTGGCGCTGCAGTGTACAGTTTGCATTTACCCTATAAGTATGGTGTCCTTGGCAAAACTCTACCACCAGGTCCCAGATCCAAATTAAGCTAAATTACACAGCCATGCAAGGAGCCATTACCTCAAGTCTGTTATATGTAGGGAAGCTATATACCCATTTCCCTGTTTATGTCTGTTTCCAGTCTGATTTAGAGTTTATTCCAGAGTTTTCGTCTTAGAACAAAAGTATTATCCTTAATAGCTGTATTTTTTGAAAGTTGAAATGGGTACAATAGATTTCCACTTTGTGCTTCCAGCTTCTGCCATCGACCAGTCTAGTGTGTGAGACACATGTGCACTCTAGTTCTCACTCTAACAGGTGTGAAATCTGAATGACAATTTAATACAGAGATAAAACAAAAATTCATAAGCACTTTAACATTTGGTTAAAGCTGAAAGCAGTGATATCTCATCTCCTTTTCTGACCCTTTCCAGACAATCCTGTTTCAGGGTTCCGGCAGCGTGCCCACTGACGAAACAAGGTGTGCTCTGCCACTAGCAACCAGGAACTGGTACCTCCTTCTAGCCAGGGTGTCGGCGGGGGGTGGGGGTGGGGAGAAGCATCTCATGCTGCTGCTGGCAATGTCAGTGGATGGACAACTCCCACGACCTATGGGGAAGTCTGCAAGATGCACAAAGCTGCCAGGCCTTGAGAGGGAGGGTTCAATGGCCAATATGAGAAATTGTAGCTTAGATATATGAGAAATCGATGCAAAAAATGGAGTCTAAGCAGTCCTGATATAAAGCACATGAAGTCTTCTCAAAGGTTAGTAGTACTCTTTAAGATTTGAAAAGTTGATTCAACAAATACAGCTACGTAAAGTATATTTACATACCACTAGGTAAGTCGTGACTTTTCAAAATCAAAAATTATTTAAATTAAGTTTCTCCATTTTCTGTTTCAAATATTCTTGTGCATATAAAAAATAAGTAATGGCTGTCAATGTGTTGGCTCCATTAGCAGAAGAAAAGCTTTGCACACAAATGACACTAGTTTTATATCCGAATTATCAGGTGCTTCCAATAGAAAATCAATCAACTTAGTTCCATAATGGTTCTCTTTTTTTCATCCAATTCATAGTATCAAAGTAAAGCTTCTTGAAATATCTTCTGTTGAAAGTGAAACATCTGACATTTTTGCAAATATTACTATAAACTCAGCTCAAAAGTTCATTTGAGGAAAAAAAAGTATTTTGGCAGGGATGATGTAAGCACAAATTTTAGTGTAGCGTAGCATGGCAAAAACAATGTTTTTACTAAATTAAGAAACCTACGGATCAGAGATGTTCTTGGAATTAGTTATGTTGCACAAGTAATTCATAATTGCCTCCAAATAACCTATAGCTCTACCCATCAAAATAGAAGCTGTATTGCTTCTCTTTTATATACAAAGAGTAACTGAAGTACAAATTTTTGTGATTAAACTCATGTTGAATGAAAAAAAATAAAATAAACTTCAGCATGGCAATATATATTTTTTGCTGCTCACCATCAACTGGATTTTAGAAAGCTTTGAGCTTTTATAAAACCATTTTATAATTCAAATTATGTATACTACAATGATACTGACCCTTTGTAAATTAAGTCCTCTATATTTTGTACATATTTTGTCAAAATCAAAATATTTTAATAAAAAACCTTAAATATTGTACATCAATTATGCTTCAATAAAAAACTTAACAAACAGAGCGTTTACAAATTGCAACAAAGTAAGAGCTTGCAAATATGAAGATGTTAAAATGTTTTTCCTTCAAAGGTAAGGAAGAAATCTAGGAAAGCTCAAATGGAATTGATGATTTAATCTTAAAATTCTATTGTTGTCTTTTACAATACACCATCTTCATAAGTGAAGAATACTTTGATGGCATATTTACTTCCAACTGGATAAATTTTTATTCTGCAACATATTGGAAAGAAATTGATAAGGTATATAGTCTTGCCATGTTTAAATTTGATGAAGCAACCAAAAGGATTACTGAAAGAACTTACTGATGAGGCTTTGGCCTTGTAAAAATATTTGTTAAATAAATGAGCTCCGAATGGAGATCCCCTCCAAAAAGTACCTGTAAAAATAAAAGTATTCACGCTGAACTTTTTACCCATTTAAACACAAAAAATTGAAGGAAAAAAAAGTGAGAATGTTTACCATTGAGCTGAATTTGCTCTAGTTTTACCAGGTGTCTCAGCACCTATAGAGCAATTATTTTATTTCATTGATGAAAAATATTACAGTCTATCAGGAAGAGCCCACTGAAGATAGCAACAATTTCAAATTTATTAATCATAAAGTGCAACTTTGAAGAATGTTGCCGGCGGTTTATGAAAAAATAAAATATAATAAGACCATATTGAAAAAAATACATTCTTCAGAAAGATTACAGTGACACAATATTAGAGATAGATAAAGCTAAGAAACGGATCAAGATACATGCCCATGTACCAGGAATAATTAGACTGCTTATAGTGTTTTTAAATATTCAGATATTTAATTAAGTATTTAATTAAAATTGTGCCTTATTATTCACATATACGTTATTTTTTAAATAGATTTTGAAAGTAGCCTTTGAATGATTCTATTCTATAGATTCACCAATAAAAACAATTTGATGATCAGTAAGTATTTTCAAAGAATATAATTTTAATGATTTTTAGCACATCTCTCACTCTTGAAAACCTCCCAGGCTTTATGATAAATTATATGGTCACTCTAACCATATCCCATCCTAGAAAAAAATAAAAGGAATTTCCTATTCTGGGACCAAGGGTAGAGCAATACAGAGCTCAGACACTAGCACCATTTCCATCTTTTCCTTTTGGTGCATGCTCATACTCAGAGGATTTATTTTTCTTTTAAGCATCCAGCGTTCTGAGAGCTCAATGTGGTTGAGACTGTGATGGGCTAGGGTGAACTGGAAATAGGCTAAAAGTAAATTACCAAGGTTATCCATACCAACCACTCAGCAACAGCAGCAGGCACATTTATTGTGTCAGTCCTCGTTAAAGGCTTACTTTTATTCTTTTATCACTTTATTTTCCTTGGTGAGAGACAAAACAACTGGCTGACCACAATGTTTTCCTTTCCAAATTCCTGTCCTTGCATCTTGTATGATTAAGTATGGTGAATGCTAAAGTAGCCAGGGGTTTTATTTACTCCATCAAATAACTGCTCAATTCAATGACAAATAAAAGAGGGTAAATGAGCCGTGGTAATTCTCTGCTTTAATGTTGCCAAAACAACCAGTGAAAGAATAAGTTCCTTTGAAAAGGTGGAAGTTCTGAGTTTCAGTTCAAAACTTGGGCAAGCTACAGAATTACAGATTATTTCTTGTTAACATCATGTTGAAATCCTAACTCCTGATACCTCAGAATGTGACGTTATTTGGAAATACGGCCTTTGTAGATGTAATTACCTAGGTTATGAGGTCTTTCTAGAGTAGGGTGGACCCTTAATCCTATATGACTGGTGCCCTTATAAGAAGAGGAAAATTTGGACACAGATACAGGTAGGGAGAAGGCCTTGTAAAGACAGAGGCAGAGACTGGAGTGATGCAGCTCCAAGCCATCCAAAGAAGCTAGGGCAGAAGCATGGAACAGATTCCCCTTCAGAGCCCTTAGAAGAAACCAACTCTGCTGACACTTTAATTTCAGACTTCTAGACCCGAAAGTTGTGAAACCATAAATTTCTGTTGTTTTAAGCCACTCAGTTTGGGGTGTCTTGTTCAGCACCCCTAGGAACAAATATACTATCTAATTTCTCTACACCTCAGTTCCCTCGTGTGTATAACAGGGGCACGACTAAATATCCACTCTCAGGCTTATAGTGAAAATTAGTTAATGCTTGGGAAAAGCAGTCTGTGGACTATAGAGCACTAAACCCATGACTCAGACACTTTTGAAGTTAGAGAGCAGTCTACAATTCCCATCCTCTGAAATCTTTCGAGGAACATCCATAGCCCGCTGACCCAAAGAGGTCTATCAGATCTTCTCTCCTGGGAATTCAGAAGCTCTGGTCATTTTCTGCGGGGCACCTGACCTGAGCCACCCTTTCCCCTGTGCACTGAGAGAAGAGAAAGGTAGTCTGCAGAAAGAAAAGACAAAAGTAAAAGCAGAAGCCCCAGAGATGCAGGGACATGAGGTCTCTCCGGAGGGAGAGTGAGAGGATGCCTGCAGGCCTTCTCATTCTCGCTTCACATCCCTTCCTCTGAGCTGTGAGTAGTTCATGCCTGATGCATTTCCTGTACTCCTCTGTTGCTCAGAAGAAGTCAGTATCGAGATAAAATATAAATACATACACTGACACTATAATGACAAAATGTAAGAGACAACAATGAGAGGAGAGAGAGAGAGAGAGAGAGAGAGAGAGAGGCTAAAAGACTCATACTTACACTTTTTTTTAAAATAGTTTAATGTAAGTCGTACGAATTCTGGGCTCTATCCCAATGGAATACTACCAAAGCTATCATCATTGCACATAAGTGATATCATTCCTATGGATTTTGAAAATATAACTATATGAACTTTAGTCACAGTATTTAATTTTTTGAGATCTTAATTTCATCATCTATAAAATGGTTGAACAAACTTATATCAATGGTCCATAAAACTGGGGAGTCTGGAGGCATAGGGGTCTTTAATATGTTCAGTGTTTGGAAATAAGTAGTAAAACTTTCTAATTTATTTGTCACCAACACTTACACGCTAACTAGAACATAAAGTTTCTTTGTGTTTAGCTACTTCTCAGTTTGGTAACAAGTTAGACTGGCAACTCTATGCCTTTGGTTAATTATTATAATGAATTTTTGATAGATTGAAAGATTTCAAACCATAGAGTTCTGGGTAACAATGGTTACTTCTGATAAGGGAGAAGCTAGAAACCAAAGAAAGAGATTTCTAAGCTATCTTTTCGTTTAATATCCCAAGAGTCTTAAATTTCTAATATTTGCAAGAAGAAGTCACTTTTTAGAAAAATAGAATAGGACCTAAGCCCTCAAATAGTGCAAAGATGGCAAAGATAAAGGAAGGGCCCAGATGCCTACAACTCAGAGCTGAGAAATGAAAGACTCACAATAATACAAGGTGATTATCACCAAGGAATTATACCCGCTGAGAGCTTCTCAGAAGCAACACTCTCCCTCAATGAGTTTTGTATTCTCCTGGGAGCCTAGTGCAGTGTTAGGTACAAAATGTTGCTTAATGATCACTATAAAGTCAAAGGGAATTTTTACACGGAATGTAGGCTACTTGACTTACGTAACTTAATTCAGTGGTTGAAATTAGAACCTGTAGAGAACCAAGTAAATTTAATGAAATCGCACCTGGGCCTGTATCTCTGGTCGCCAATCCTTTCAAAGGAAAAAAAGGGAGTAGATTTGGAGTCACATTCACAAAGCTCCTGAATTTTAGACATTTGACAGTATCCTCACATGAGATTAGACATAGTCACTAGATACTCTGACAGGATAAAGAAGACAGATGCCTTGGATAATTAACAACTTGCATTTATAGGGAGGCTATGCATGTTTGGTGGCAGAAACATATGGAAAATCTCTGTAGTTTCTGCTTAATTTTGTCATGAACCTAAAACTGTTCTTAAAAATAAGGTCTATTAAAACAAACAAACAAACAAAAAGAAGACAATCATCATACAACTTTATAGGCTTGTGTTTCTTTACTGGATTGCCTAATGAGTAATATCTTTATAAATACTGTAATTATCCTAGGAATAGTCAAAAGGGTTGAAAGCAATTATATATATACACTTCTATTGCAATATCTGTGATTTCCTTAGTTGTTTCTTTTTTTTTTTAGTATACCAGTATCCTCTGAAAATAGTGATGGCTCTGTGAGGAGCTTCTCAAAGTCAGGAGAATCATGAAATCAAATTTTCCCAGGCCAGAGATTTGTCCACTGTATGGGCCTAGAACCTAGCACACCTACGCAAAGAACACACCAAAGGGAACAATAGCTTTTTCTCTGAACCCCCAGGGCTTGACACAGTGCAGGTCACATAGCCACTCTGAAAGTTAGACACATCCTCAGGTCCACAGCCTCCTTCTGAGAAAAGCAGCCACAGAGATAATTTCCGCAAAGGCTGCCATCTGTCCTTCATGAGACCATTTCATGGCCAGGGCTGATTGGCCCAGGGGTCAGTCCTGCAAAGCCAGCAGAAGTCCACGGGGTAGCCCACAGGAGAACCTGACCAGAAGGGATGCTCTATACCAGACAGTGAGCAATTAAACCAATGAGATTCTCGGTGAGTTTGAATACTCCCAAAAGACTCTAGCAGATAAGATAAAAATCTCTATAGAAACTATGGAAGGATGAGCTTATTCAGGAATATGGCTGAATCTGAGGCAACAAGAATACGAGTGACTGTTAAACACTGTAGTGGGTTGAATTTTGTCATCTGAAAATTCATATGTTGAAATCCTAACCCTCAGAACCTTGGAATGTGACGTTGATTGGATATAGGGTCCTTACAGCGGCAATCAATTTAAAATCAGGTCATTAGTGTGGGTGTTACTCCAATATGACTGGTCTCCTCATGAAAAGGGGAAAGTTGGAAACAGACACGTACACAGGGAGAAGGCCATGTGAAGATAATGGAAGAGAGTGGAGTGATGTGTCTACATGCCAAGGAATGCCAAAGATTGCCGGCAAAGTACCAGAAGCTAGAGGAGAGACATGGAACAGTCTCTCTCATGGTCCTCACAGGAAGCAACCCTGCCAATACTTTGATTTCAGACTCCTAGCCTACAGAACTGTGAGATAATGAATTTCTATTGTTTAAGCCACCCGGTTTATGTACTTTGTTAAGGCAGCCCTAGCAAACTAACACAGACACCTAAGCTACTGTTAAACCAGAAACATCTGCTCTGCTCCTTGAGGCCAACTACTTGGCTCCTGAGCAGACTTTCCATCTTCTCTCTTGCTCATGTATCACCACAATAACCCCCATCACTGTGGGTAACCTGAGCTTTTCTGTTCCCTGAAACCTGAACGAATTTAGCTAACTTGGTGGGAATTCAGCAATGTTTAGGAATGGGTAAATGAAGCAGTTGGAAGCAAAGAAGCTGCTGTTTTGGGATCCTCAAATCTGAGGATCAGGAAATTTGCAACAACTTTCAAGAGAGCTTCAGGGAGTGGCATCCAGCCAGCAACCTCAACCACTTGGCCCAGCTGGAGGATAGCAGGTGAAGTCGGGAAACCTACATCCTGACAAGCTTGCTGCTGGGGGGAGTGACCTGGTCTCCCAGACACTGGTTGTTCTCATCCAAGCCACTCTCTCTAATAGAACAGCTCCTGAAGGAAATAACAGAGACTAATTTCTACTATTCAGGGTCTGCAGTGCAACAAATACTCAAGAAGCCAGCATTATCTCTGAGGGGAAGCCCCTTGGTTACCCAAAATAGTTGCTTTTAATTCTTTTAGCCTTAGCTCTTCTCCTAAATCTCCTCTCCTACAGCCTGGATTCACTGGATGCCTGGCATGAGGAAGGAACTGGCACATGTCCTGATTCAGCCATCTGTGCCTCCTCTCCCCACCAAAGTGAGAACGCATTCAAAATAAATTATTTTGAAAGCACATTCTCTCCATTCAAGTTCCATTTCAAGATCTGACAATAGACAGCACCTCCAGGATTCTCATTCCTGGCAGCAGCTGAATGGGAACGGCTGAACAATGCTCTCAATGCTTGCTCAGAAAGAAAGGAAGACTTGGGATGAAAACAGGTGAAAGCTCTTCCAAGCTTCAGAGAGAGACTGGGCCCAGTGCCGGCACTGCCTTCTAGGTGGTTCAACTGCATTGCTCATTGGTTGCCGTGAATGGGGCGATTCCAACCCAGCCGTGGACAAGTGAACATGTGACTTTATTGCTGCTAACTCAATGTTTAAATGGAACATTTTTACATTCAAGCCAGTTTTAATTTACTCTACCTTTTACACCTTTACATTAAATAGGCTTTCCAGAGAAGCATAAGAGAAACCAATAATTTTTGGATACTTTCCTTCTGCTAGACAACATAATGGGCTCACAGTTTATCTCATTCTATCTTCACAAATTCCTATGAGGTTAAGACTTTTATCTTTATCTTAAAGAGGAGTAAACCAGCTCAGAAAGGTTAGATAGCTCAGCTAGGGTCACAGAGGTAGACAGAAAGAGCAAGACTTTAACCTAAGCTTTTACTTTTAGACTCGCCCACAGATAGAGGGGCTTTTCAATATCAGAAAAGACAGGTAATTTGGATGCAGTAACTAAAACATCTCCTCTATTATTAATTCTTTACATTTCTGAAATCAATTAGTACCACTTGTCAGAGTGTGAGGATCAATCATTTCTAGAACAATCATATAATACTGATCCCTAATTAGCATAAACCCCATATAGACTTGTAGCCAACAAACAACATTTTAGACTAAAGCCTAGGCTAAAAGGACTTCTCTATAATTTCTAAATAATAGTTACAAATTTTGTATTGTTTAATTGAGATGATTAATTACAAAAATAAAATATAAATTTAGTACGGCTTTTAAATTAATTAATCACATTTCATTAAACACAATTAGGTCTACAAACATTCAAAAAATTAGTAGCACTTACATACAAAGACACATTACTTATTCCATCTACACACAAGGATTGGTTCATACCTAGATTCAAGATGCCTTAGAAAAACTCCTTAGCCTCTCCGAGGGACCTCAGCCACTAGGTTAGGAAGCTCCGATCCAGACAAGCCCCCCAGATGGAGAGAGATAAGCCCAAAAGGACAAAATTATGTGCCCAAGGTCAAATAGTAACAAAGACAAGACTAAAATCTAAATTCTCCTTCTTGCATTTCAGTGCTTTTATTCAACTTTGAAAACAGCCCACTCAGTCAATTATTCACCCTCAGTGCTTTTTCTAAAGCATTAACAGTAAGGAGAACAAATTGACGTATGCAAAAATATAAGTGGCCTGAAATAGTCACCATCAATGGACTAGGTAATAAAAGCCAGTCATTGCTTCCAGAAGACCCCCAGCTAAATGAGATCAAATCCAAATGTCAGCAGACCTTTCTGGTCTCAGGATAAAAGCCAAGTCAAACAACCTCAATTACCCAAATTTTCTGTCCTGGTCTCTACTGCACTGAATGAAATTCTAATCCC
The DNA here is from genome assembly GCF_005190385.1 of Monodon monoceros. Classification (NCBI taxonomy): domain Eukaryota; kingdom Metazoa; phylum Chordata; class Mammalia; order Artiodactyla; family Monodontidae; genus Monodon; species Monodon monoceros. The sequence goes on along the minus strand of NW_021703781.1, from coordinate 15,543,884 downwards.
CCTTGCCAAGCCCTCACCTCTACCCAAAAAAGAACCTCACAGGTGCTGCAATACCAATCAGCCTTACCCACCACAGTCACCAAGCACTGCCTGCTGTGATGATGAGGTCCCTCAGGAAAGAAAGCTCCCATGCACCAGCCTCCTACAAGTTCCAAAATTCTTGCCATTAATCTCCTTTTGGCTAGAGCACTGAATGTCACTATATTTTAAACAAATGTATAATCTGAAAGTTATACTATTATACAAGTCATTACTAAGCTATGAAAATCCCAGGTGGAATTAAGTTATCTAGCTAGCTGCAGTGAAAAAGGAAACCCCTAAACAGAAGGGAAAGAGAGGTAGTGGATCATAAAAGGTAGCATATTAGGAGCTACAGCAGCAGGCATGGTGGGAACACATAATTGGGAGAAAGCACAAAAGAGAGGTGCAATATTGAGAGGGAGTGGAGTGGAGAGAGAGATGAAGGGAAGATAACATAATATGGGAATTAAATGGTCAAAAAGAAACTTGGTCTAACTCTCTTAAAAGGAAAACAAAGTGACATAACTGGCTTTTCAGGTTAAGCCCAGAGTAAGCATCTCTCTCAAGAAAGGAAGAGAATGTTCCCCCTAAATTGAAATCTGACATCAGAATCATCAACTACAAAATGATAAGCAGTTTGGATAATGTAACAAATCTGTGTTCCTGCTAATTCATTTTATCCATAGCTAAGAAAGAAGCTCAAACCTTTAATGAAATGATAAAAAGATGATTGCAAAGGTACCTGAACCTAGACATAATATTTCAGGTGCGTTCATTCTGGTGCAATAAACAGCAGATCTTTTACTTTCCTTGATCTGAACACTGCACACTGATTGTCTTAGTCCATTCAGGCTGTAATAACAAAATGCCATAGACTGGGTGGCTTATAAACAACAGAAATTGATTTGTCACAGTTCTGGAGCCTGAGAAGTCCAAGATAAAAGTGCCAGCACATTTGATGTCTGGTGAGGGCACATTTCCTGGTTCATAGCTGGTGCCTTTTGCTGTGTCCTCACATGGAGGGCCAAGGGAGCTGTCTGTAGTCTTTGTTATAAGGGCACTAACCCCATTCATGAGGACTCCATCCTCAATATTTAATCACCCCCAAAGGCACCACCTCCAAATACGTCACATTAGGGATTTTCAACATATGAATTTTGGGGAGACACAAATATTCAGCTCATGGTAGTAGCCTAACTTGGTATTTGCTCTCTAAAAAAAGCCTCAAGCCAGCATCTCATACTCAAGTTCTGGTCAACAAAACCCTCAAGACCTTTTCACACCAACTTTTATCTAGATATCTCCCATCCTGTAGTTAGGCAGTTTTATGTTTATCTGTTGGACTTTTCATTTGAATGTAATTCAACATACTTGCTTCCACTAAATGCAACCTTGCCAGTTTTAGCTCATCATTTCCAACTTGAATTCTATCAGTTCTCTATTTCTTAATCTTCCTACATTTGTGTCACCCTAAACTGACCAATGATGTCTTTGAAGTTTACCTAAACAGGATAAAGCGGAGGACAGAGACCAGTGGCACAACACCAAGAACATCTTTTCAGGCTGAAAATAATCAAAATTAACAAGTTAATGATAGCCCTCCCTGCATTGTCATCAACTATCCCCAGGGATGATGATGGTGAATATAAAAGAAATGATGATGATGATGGTAATGACTGACGATGATGATCCCTAACATTTATTGATCAGCATATGTGAAGCCCTGTGCCAACTGCTTTAAATGGAATATCTCGTTTAATTCCACAACAATCATATTAGGTAGTTTTAAATATTATACCCAGTTTACAGTTGAGGAAGTGGAAATAGTCGTAGAGGATTTATACCACTTGCCAAAGATTATACAGTTAATAAGTGATGGAGCTGGAATTTTAAAAGCCAGGCCATCTGTCTCCAGAGCCCAGTTCTTAACCACGCCATCCTGCCGTTCCCATGTGACACAAGGTTTTATTGGAGCCCTTCTAAAATCAAGATATAAAGGCTGAAGAGGTCAATGGTAGTAAGTAAAAAACAAATAATCTAGAAGAAAGGTCCTTACCCTCCAGTAATTTACAATCCTATTGGAAGGACAAGACTTAGAAAATAAACTACTTTAGAAAAAAAAAGTTTATTGTCTTGCTAGAAAATGTGAATCAGAACTAAGCATTCCTTTCCAGCTCAATTCTCCAACTTTAAGGTTACAGACTAGAAATGTATTAACTCATACAGAAAAGGATGAAGGATAAAATGAATAGGCCACACCCTGTGAGGATTCAGTGAAGGAGGCTTTCTGACTTCTAGACACCCTGACCCATGGGCTGCTGTGCTCTGTGGAAGGATGAGAGGCATGACTGAAGTCCTTAGCATCCCTCTTACTGAATGTTCACACACTGCCTGGGGATGGAGCTTCTCTCAGAAAAGTCTTGCAGTGCCAGAGTTGTTGGGTTTTCCTCGACTAATATCCGAGGTACCAGTGACTGCAATGCCCAGCCAGTGAGCCTTTAAAGACCCGATCAAGCAGAAGAAGATTCTCACTGAAGTCAGTGGCCTGAATTCTTCAAGTCAGATACAGTAACCCCAGAATTAAATTTCATCAAATTCAAAAATCTCATTACCAACCAGATTATCAGGTATTATCTCAATGCCCAAAGATAACAAGTTATTCATGGTCTATCATCCCAATTGTTTTCAGCAATTAAATGAGAGAAAGTAGCTTCAGAAAGATCCATCTCTATCTCTAATTATGTGACCTGGGGCAGTCAGCACCAGGCCATCTCCAAACTACTGTGATGGTCACGTGAGATAATGAATGGGAAATTGTCTTGTAACCTGGAAGGTATATAAACAGAGTTATTACTCTCATTAGATGTTCAGGAACAGATTATTACCTATATTAGAAATAACCCCATACAGTATGCAAAGTGCTCCATAATCAAACCATCCACTTCATGGACCTCTGGGTTACCATCTCATTCCCACCTCACTTACACTCCCAACACTCCATATCCACATATCCCCCAGGGTACCCAGTGCTTTTTTATGCCTCTGTTCCTTTGTATTAGCAAAGACATGCTACAAAAGAGGCCAAATATTACTGTTAAAGAAATTTAATATTAAAACACACAGGAAACTTTTGGTTTTCATTCATTTCTCATTATCTGACTTTATTCCCTCTAGGTAGAATATCTTAATAACCAAACATTTGCATAATGCCTTTCTTTTTATATCCTTGATTCCAACCAGCTGCTTTAGAATATTTCCCCATCCCTTTAACAGCATCGAATCCAATTAACTGATATGTTAATTTTAGGTAACTTGGGATATTCAGAGCACTTTGCTGAACTATTATAAATCATAAACTAGCAAAGAGGGTAAGGTCTCTGGACAAGAAAACAGCTGATATTTTCTCCTGTTCCTTTCATTAGGAGAGTTATTACAGTAATGGGAGGAGTTGGATTGAGAAAATAATCATTTGGGGGTTTAGGAAATGTTTGTAAAACTCTCTGAATTAGGCTTAGCAGCTCTGTCTAACCTCCTTGGTCTGGTAGATGTCATGTGTTTAATAAAATCTCCCAGTTCTTTGAGCCAGAGATCCTTGACGTCTTTTAATATATCCCAGATTCCAAAAAGTCATGACAATTTAAAAGGGCCCTGTACCAGCACATCCTATCTCTACTGCCTGCAAAGCCTGCTACCCTCTTCTCTACCTGGGAACTCTCATTCTCCCTTGAAGAAGCACCTGAGCCATGGCACCTCTCCTGACACAGCATCATGCAGACAGAGCTCAGGCTTCAATGGCACCGCGACAATTAAAATATTTATCTATTACAGCGCTTATAAAATTGTAACTATTTGTATAAATGAATTTTCCATAAGAGTTTGGATGTTGTTTACTCATCTTTCAGCCCAAAGCTTCTAGCACAGTGCCTGGCAACTAACAGCTCAAAAAAATATATATTTGTTCACATGTTGGAAAGAATGTTTACTAGGCTCTTGAAAAAGGATTATCCTGAGGCATATCTCTTTGATTCCAAAGACCACACAGAGCGTGAAAATTTTTAAATGGAAGTCTCATTATTGTTTCAGTATGCCATGCCCTTTTCATGGTAAAATTCCCAGATGCCCTGAAGGCATGGAGAGATTCCCAAACCCTATGTTTTATCACCTACCTGCATTTTTGTCTGCATATTGTGATGGCTTGGTGGAGATGAAATTGATGAGGAGAAAAAGAGGCAATTGACTGAGTAAAATTACTACTAAAAAGTAAGCCTTGAGGATACACTGCAGCACAGCTCTCTTATTCATTGTTAGAGTAAATTAATCATCTCAAGCTCTTTACAGGCTCCAGATATTGCCCTGAAACGGCCAGTTCTCCATTTTTGTCACTCACTGGTACATGGGCCAATTGAGTTTCAGCAAAAAAAAAAAATTGTATATATGTAGGTGTATGTATATGCGCACGCGTGTGTGTGTGTGTGTGTGTGTGTGTGTGTGTGTGTGTTTTCCAAGAGAATCCTTTTTCTACCTCCACCCACTGATGTGCATCTTTAGCACAGGAATAGTTAATAAATTATACTCATCAGATTTAAAAGCTGACAGGCTCAGAAAGCCATTCACACACTGTAAGTACTGGTTTGCCCTTCAATTGTCTTCCTAGACTGGGGGCTCTTTGAAGGCAAAAATCAGTGGTGCTAATCTTTATATCCTTTCTGAACACTTTGCCCTGACATACTAAGCCCTTAGAAAATGTACCTAAATAAATTAGAATGTACCTATAGTCAATTCTAATAATAATTGCTAACTTTATTAACAGATATCTGTTCTGAGACGTAATTTCATTCAATTCTCACAACAATCCTCTGAAGTGGGTACTGTGATTGTCTCCATTTTAGAGGTGAAGAAACTGAGAGCTAAAAAAAGTTAAGTAACTGATCTAAAGCTACATAGCTATATAACAGAAATGGGACTAGACTTTACTCCAAAAAGTCTGTTGGTTTCTAAGCTCAGGCATGTAAAACCACTCTCCCATACTACCTCTATAAATCATTCCTAAAGAGATCCAACTCCATATTTTTGTCCCGGTGTTTAGAAACTATAAAAGCCAGGCTAAGCTAACTGCTGTAGCAAACAATAGCCATATTCCAATGGCTTTCATAGTATAGGTTTAACGTCTAAGGCTCTCGGAGAGGGCAGAGCCACAAGATGGAAAGAGCCTTGGAGTTCTCTGCCTGACCTCCTGCATCCGGCCTGCAGAAAGAGGAAGAGATTGGGGTCCATGCATCAGAAGTTGTGACCATTCAGACCAAGAAGTGATGGGCATCACTTTCACTCACATCCTATTGCCTAGACTTCAGTCATATAACCACACCTATTTATAGGGCAGCTAGGAAATGTGCTCCAGCTGTAAGCCCACATAAAAAAGAAGGAGGCAGATACTGACAAGCACTAGTAGCCTCTACCTCAGAACACTAGGGGACTCAAGATTCAAGCCCAGGATCAGAGGACTTTAGAATCAAAGCAGTAGAGACTTTTCTCCTCAATTATCCTACAAACTTTCCATTTTCCATTCCTTCCTCTAAACCACTCTGACGCTTTAGCAATTGCAGCTTCTCCTACTTCCCTATTCCGATGTTACCTGAAAAAAATATATATTTAAATCTCTAAAATACAGGTGTGTATCAGTTGTATTTTAAGGAAAAAATATTCAAAACTTATTTGTCCTAAAGATATATTAGGACATGTCATTCCTATAACATAAAATTGCTTCCCTTCAGGAGGAATTCATTGCCAGATAACTCTTAACAGTAAATTCTCTGAACACACTTGAAATTTTAAATGACACTGTAAACCTTTTATTTACAAAAATTGTATTCGCAATAAATTAGGATCATAGATTTGATAAGGCAGAGTTAATCTATAGTGTATTGAATGCCAAATACAAGTTATAGTTCATTCACTCATTCATTCAATAAATATATACTAAACATCTAGTATATTTTGTTTCATCCTAAACCCAAGGGCCAAAGGCCTAGTCTCAACAGATACAATACAGTTATGTGTGATGGAAAGACGAGATGAGATTGCAGGAGACAACCTGGGGTCAAAAATTTGCATCTGTATTCCTTCCCAGAAAGTGTCCTCAGAACTCAGCAGATCTGGAAGAATATGTTCAAGGTGCGTTAAGTTCTGTCTGTCAGACATGGACAGAGGGCCATTTGATATAATCACAGGGCTTCAGAACGATGAAACTAACTCAAAGAAACTGACCCATTCTCTAACTTTCCTGTAGTCTACAATTGCCCCACCAGATTTGACAACTGGTTCTTACTTCTCTAAGATCCCCAAGACCCGCGATCAAAATTCAAGTGCATCAAGACTGCTGACAGTGTCCTCTCTCTTTCCATGAGTTATAGGTTTTAGAGCCTGCAGAGTCTGACTGCCTGTGTTCAAATCCCAGCTTCTACCACTTACTTCCTCTTGTCACAGCTTTGAGACAATTGAGGAATTTGAGTATGGATTAGGTATTGCTAGATAATGTTAAAGAATTACTTATCATTTTGTTAGACATAATAATAGCATGACACTTTTTTTTATGTCCTTACCCATTAGAGAAGAAATGTTGATATTTGGGATTTGCTTTAAAATATTCTAGTTTTTTTGAAATGGGGGAGGAAGGGAAAGCAGGTGAAACAAGACCGACAGCATGGTAGTAATTTTTCAAGCAGGTGACAGATACATTACACGTTACATGGTTGTTCCTACTAGTCTCTCTACCTTTGGGTAAGTTTGGAAATTCCCAAAATAAAAAATAATTTAAAAAAATTTTAGGGACTTCCCTGGTGGTCCAGTGGTTAAGACTCTGCATGCCCACTGCAGGGGGCACGGGTCTGATCCCTGGTCATGGAACTAAGATCCAGCATACTGAGTGGCACAGCCGAAAAAATAAAAACAAAAAAAAAATTCAAGATTATCCACAATGACTTCATTCTTAAATTCACTCTATAAATCCCACTCTTTTCCATGTAAACCTAAGCTACTGAGGAGTACATCATTCTAGTGACTTCCAAACATTGCTGATCATCAGAATCATCTGGAAGTTTATATAAATTCTATAAATTCCTAGCCCATATTCCAGATCTATTGAATCAGAATCTCTTAGACTGAGGTCTTGGAATCATGACCTTAAAGCTATCTCCCAGTTAATTCTCATGATTATACCCAGGGTTTAAGAAGCCCTGCATCTTTTACACTTGCCCAATGTTGTTTGAGTCTGCATTGGGTCCTGATACCCAGGACCTCACATACTTGACAATCACCCAGCTCTTCTAGGATAGATTGCTAGCTACCGTTTTTCCTCTAAGGCTTAATTCCAACCTTTTCAAAACTATTTTTCCCTTTACAAAAGTTTTATGTTGTAGCTGTTCCCTTGTAATTCCAAACCAGAGGCAAGCAGCACTCTCATTATCGTAATCACTTCATCAGTCTACATTTTAATGGAAGCATATGTTCAAGCCCTTTTCAAAAACCGAATTAGAAAGTGGATTTTAGCACAAACAAGTTAACACTACTTTAAAACCCATTTCCAGTCATTCTCACATCCTTAGCACAAATCCTTTACAACTTCAGAAGTCATTAAGGAGCAGCTGAAGGTTTTTTGATTGTCAGGAAGGGTTACTGAGATGGATTTGTTGAAGAGATGCTTTATACCATTTCACAATCCTGTCAAAGTTTTATGAGATTTCTAAACTGAAGATAAATACTTTATTTTTAACCATAACAATCTGAAGCTCTAAGAGGGAAAACGAGAAAGTCAAATTGTCCTAAACCTTCGTAAAGAAGATGGAATTGCACACTTTCAAGTAGAACTGGCTGTGATTCAAATGAAGGACCTCTGAAATAAAGAGTAACAGCCTCAACTAAAACATGACGATTACATATGTAGGAGGAGGTAACCTTCCCCACTTATTGCTTGATTTAATTTCCTTACTGAGTACAGCTCCATCACTTTCACTCTGTCAAAAAAAAAAAAAATCCTTCTCTTATTAACTCCTTTAATATGATCACAAACCTTGACAAGCAAGCTACTTGAGAAACAGTTTGTAAACTCTCCAAGCTGGAAAGAGCCGTAGGGATTATCTAGTCCAAACTTCTCTTTGATACAAGAATCCTTTCTCTGGTATCATTGACAGAGAGAAGCTCAACCAGATTCTGTCTCAAAGTTTTCAAGGAAATAATAAAGACTGACGTTCAGAGAGCACTTTGCAGATAACAAAGCACCTTCAACCATCTTGCTTCATCTAAGTTATATTGTAGATGATGACATGGAGATTTTGAGAGATTAAATTACTTGCTATGATGACAGAGCTAACAAATGGCTGAGCGAAGACTTGAATTAAGTCTTTGGACTACAAATCTGTATTTCTTTTCCCTGCTGTCTCCCTGGCAAGGATCAAGCGAGGTTCTGTTCTTTGCAAGGCATTCCACTACTTTGTTGGACAGCTGTGACCATTTAAAAATTCTTAAAGAGGAAAATCTATCTCTCTATAACTTTTTAAATTTTAACAGAACATTAAATAGTGCTTACTACATGAAAGGCACTATTTGAAGAACTTTCCAAATAGTAACTCATTTAATTCTCATAACAATCATGTGAAATGGATACTGTTATTATCACCATTTTACAGGTAAGAAAACTAGAGCTACAAGTAAATGGCAGAGATGGTATCTAAGCCAAACTAAATTTGTCTGTTTCCAGAGTCCAGACCCCATCCTGTCTCTCACTTCTATCATGAGGACATCATTCTAGTCTTTGAATCAACACAGAAGAAAACAGCTTTTTTAGTTAAATGATAGCCATGAAAACACTAGAAGATAACTGTCAAACTCCCTCCCCCAAACCTGTATCAGTCAGGGTTCTATCAGAGAAACTGAATGATATATAGAACAAGGCATTTATTACAAGTGGTTGACTTTCCACAACTGTGGGAGCTAAATATTCTCTGTAATTCTCTTGTACTTAATGCCTGATGCTTGCAGACATATACTCAAGGGTTGAGATTTGATTAATAGTTTTTTAAAAAGGGCATTCATAAGTAAAACTGGCTTTAAAAAAAAGAAAAACTGCAAGTCCATGGCAGTGAAAAATATAATCACCACTAGTAGAGTTTGATGCCATTCCTTTGATTTGTGCTAAGGAGCCAGAAATTTACCCACTACTGCTTTTGAGCTATCAACATAGTACAAATATCAACACAGTGAAAAAGGAAAATAGCAGCTTAGTTTTATTATGAAAATAGTCTTGAACTTGAAGATTCCATGAAATGGATTCAGGCACCCAAGGGATTCATGGAAAATACTTTAAGAACCCATGCTATCTAGTATATCAAGGAAGTTCTGGCATCTCAACTTAATTTAGAGTAGGCTACCCTGGGAACCACGTTCAAGTCAACCAACCAAGAACCACATACACATACACACACGCGCGCACGCACATACGTGCAATCTTTCTTAAGACTAAAAAGATCCCCATTGCCCACATTTAATTCAATTGAACTAGCACACAGAATCCCAATTTCAAAACAAAAGGAACTTCAAGCATAGCTCTAAGTTACCTATATTTCCCCAGTGTAGACACAAAGATGTTTTTAGGTGAAAGGGTATCACATGATGTAAAGGAAAAGTTATTATAAGATTAATAACCTCTATTCCTGTTAGAAGACAAAACCCTTCCATAGGTCCTTTGAGAAGTTTTTCCCAGTATCCTCACTATATTCTTGTTGGTTCCAGTCTATCATCTCACCTATCAAAACTATTTTTGTCTCCCAAGGCAACAGAAATAAAAACAAAAATAAACAAATGGGACCTAATCAAACTTACAAGCTTTTGCCAAGCAAAGGGAACCATAAACAAAATGAAAAGACAACCTACAGAATGAGAGAAAATATTTGCAAATGATGCGACCGACAAGGGCTTACTTTCCAAAATATACAAACAGTTCATACAACTCAACAACAAAAAGACAAACAACCTTATCCAAAAATGGGCAGAAAACCTAAATAGATATTTCTCCAAAGAAGACATACAGATGGCCAACAGGCACATGAAAAGATGCTCAACATCACTAATTATTAGAGAAACGCAAATCAAATCTACAATGAGGTATCACCTCACACCAGTCAGAATGGCCATAATCAAAAAGTCTACAAAGGGCTTCTCTGGTGGTGCAGTGGTTGAGAGTCCACCTGCCAATGCAGGGGACACGGGTTCATGCCCCGCTCCGGGAAGATCTCACATGCCGTGGAGTGGCTGGGCCTGTGAGCCATGGCCGCTAAGCCTGTGCGTTCAGAGCCTGTGCTCCGCAACGGGAGAGGCCACAACAGTGAGAGGCCCGCGTACCACACACACACAAAAAAAAGTCTACAAATAACAAATGCTGGAGAGGATGTGGAGAAAAGGGAACCCTCCTACACTGTTGGTGGGAATGTAAATTGGTGCAGCCACTGTGGAAAACAGTATAGAGCTCCCTCAGAAAACTAAAAATAGAATTACCATATGATCCAGCAATCCCACCCCTGGGCATACATCTGGACAAAACTATAATTCAAAAGGATACGTGCACCCCTATGCTCATAGCAGCACTATTCACAATAGCCAAAACATGGAAAAAACCTAACTGTCCATCGACAGATGAATAGATAAAGAAGATGTGATACATATATACAATGGGATACTACTCGGCCATAAAAAAAGAACAAAATAATGCCATTTTCAGCAACATGGATGCAACTAGAGATTATCATACTAAGTAAGTCAGAAAGAGAAAGACAAATACCATGTGATATCACTTATATGTGACACAAATGAACCTATCTGTGAAAAAGAAACAGAATCAGGTTTCTTTCATGTTCAACATAGAAAACAGACTGGTGGTTACAAAGGGGAAGGGGTTGGGGGAGAGATGGAGTGGGAGGTTGGGGTGAGCAGATGTAAGATTTTACATATAGAATGGATAAACAGCAAGGTCCTACTGTATAGCAGAGAGAACTATATTCAATATCCTAAGATAAACCATATGGAAAAGAATATTTAAAAAAAGAATGTATGTATATGTATAACTGAATCACTTTGCTGTACAGCAGTAATCAACACAACACTATAAATCAACTATCCTTCAATTTAAGAAAAATTAAAAATAAAGATGAGAAGATCAACCAAAAAAGAAAGACTATTTTTACTTTTGACTCTGCCATTCATGCTTTGCTACAGAAGATTCCTGGAAATCCTGACTTACAGACTGGGGGCACTTCTTAGGCATTTTTCATGTGACAATCCTTTCTTTATCTGAGGAGATAGGGTTCAATTAATTGTCACTTGTATTTTGAGATCATGGTACCCCAAAACCTTGACCATTTCACTCCAAAAACTAATTTAATCAAAGCACCAAGAAAAATAATTAAAGCACAAAATGCCACCCAAAATATACCTCTCCTCTATCAGAGAAACTATGCATAGTTGCTACCATAATATTTCTATCAGTGATTATAGGAAACCCATCTCTCAATGTACCCAATAAAATCAGAAACTGGCTGTCATGAGTCAATCATTTATAAAAGAAGAGCTGCAATTATCTTTCTTCTTGGAAGCAGTGACCATGTTGTGACTATGGACATTGGCTACCGACAAACCTCTCTTCTCCTGCATCTTCTGAGGTAGAGGGAGAGAGAGCACAGTATTTACCACTGTCCAAAGTTTGAAAACAAAAGGAAAATACCTCACCAGCAGAGGACTAATAAACTGGTGTAATGTCTCATTATTACTTAATAATATGCTAAGGAAAAAATGAACAGGTATTGATTGGAAAGATGTTTTAACTGACTTTGTCTTTTAACAATCTGAAAAAAAGATCTTTGCTCAGTGACTTATAAAATAACCAGTTATGTTATAAGGAGTCTCTTTCCATTTTTTCATGATTGACTGATGACAGCTTATAAGCATCACCCTTCCCTCTTCTCCTTCTGACTTACATCTTGGTAAACTGTTAAGAAAGCCCAGGTGTGCCAAAGGGGAAACTGAAACCATACAAATCCCTCCTCGGGCACAAGAAATCTCATGTTAGCCCTTTCCTCTCACCGCAATAAAAACTCTGAGCCAGCCTCCTTTCCTTACTCTTGCAAGCCATTCTGGACCTGTATGGGAGTCCTGCCCTACTCTCCCCACAGACCTCGATTATAATAGACCTAATTCCTGGAAACTATGGATGTGATGAGATATCACTCCTATGATTCTGTCACATTATATGGCATAAAGAGAGAGAAGAGGAGAGGAGATTTTCTAGGTGGAGCTGATCTAATCACATGAGCTTTTAAAAGCAGAGAAATCTCTCTGGCCAGCGGCAGAAGAGAAGCCACAAGGAGAAGTCAGAGATTTGAAGCACAGGGGAGATTCGACACCCCCTTGATAGCTTCAGGGTGAAGAAAGCCACATGAAAAGGAATGCGGGTGGCTTCTAGTAGCTGTGAGTGGCCCCCACCTGACAGCCAGCAAGGAAATGGGGACCTCCGATATACAACTGCAAGGAACTGGATTCTGCCAACAACCTGAATGAGTTTCCCTGAGCCCCCAGGGAAGAGTCCATTTTGGCCAACGTCTTGTGAGATCATGAGCTGAGAACACAGTCAAGCTGATCCAGATTTCTGATCTATAGAACTGCGAGCTAATAAGCGGGTATTGTTTTAAATAACTAAATTTGTGGTAATTAGTTATGCAGCAATAAAAATATATATAATGTGCTAAGAATTTAGAGAGAGCTTACCAAAATTGCAAAATAGAGGTTACCCCACTCTTTCAAAGAGGTTAAAATCTAACAGGCTTTCTTACATACTAAGAAAAAGGGAGATGTAACAGGTGCTATAATGACAGGGCAAAAATCTGCTATAGGACAGTGACTCTCAACCAGGGGTGATTTTGCCCCCTGGGGAACATTGGCAATATTTGGAAACATTGTTGGTTGTCACAACTGGGGAGGTGTTGCTGACAACTAGTAGATGGAAGCCACAAACACTGCTAAACACTCTGCAATGTAGAGGACAGACCCCTCTGTCCCCACCCCTCCACAACAACAAAGAATTATCTGGGGCAAAATGTCAGTAATGTCAAGGTTAAGAAACCCTGCTTTAATCCCACTACTGGGCATATACCCTGAGAGAATCATAATTCAAAAAGAGTCATGTACCAAAATGTTCATTGCAGCTCTATTTACAATAGCCAGGACATGGAAGCAACCTAAGTGTCCATCATTGGATGAATGAATAAAGAAGATGTGGCACATATATACAATGGAATATTACTCAGCCATAAAAAGAAATGAAATTGAGATATTTGTAGTGAGGTGGATGGACGCAGAGTCTGTCATACAGAGTGAAGTAAGTCAGAGAGAGAAAAACAAATACTGTGTATGCTAACACATATATATGGAATCTAAGAAAAAAAAAAGGTCATGAACAACCTAGGGGTAAGACGGGAATAAAGATGCAAACCTACTAGAGAATGGACTTAAGGATATGGGGAGGGGGAAGGGTAAGCTGGGACAAAGTGAGAGAGTGGCATGGACATATATACACTACCAAACGTAAATAGATAGCTAGTGGGAAGCAGCCACATAGCACAGGGAGAACAGCTCGGTGCTTTATGACCACCTAGAGGGGTGGGATAGGGAGGGTGGGAGCTAGGGAGACGCAAGAGGGAAGAGATATGGGAATATATGTATATGTATAGCTGATTCACTTTGTTATAAAGCAGAAACTAACACACCATTGTAAAGCAATTATACTCCAATGCAGATGTTAAAAAAAAGAAAGAAAGAAACCCTGCTTTAGGAATAGAGAGGAGAAACTTAACTTCAACTGAGGGATCTGGGCCAGCTTCTTAGAGGTAATGATATTTGAGCTGGACCATGAAAGGTAAGTAGGATTTTGACAGATAGGGATTCAGAGGGTAAGAAACTGCTCCTGGCGTCCTGGCTTGGGCTTTACAGTAAAGTACACATAGGCAGAGAAGGCCATTTTATAGAATTGACAGGTAGTAAGTAGCCACATCCCCATCCCCAGCCCCAGTCCCAAATCCTGACATGGTTTTCATTTCAGTTGATTCCAAGTGCTCTAACTTCCTAATGTGTCACTCAACAAAAACAAAATTAATTGGGGGAACTAACATGCATGACATGATGTTACAATTTATGAAGGAATATGTTCTTCATAATGAGACATGATTCATGACCTCATTGTGTTGACAATCTAATAGGAGAGACATATCTATTCACAAATAAGTACAGAAAATTTAATTTTATTGAAATAAATTTGTAGTACTCTGTACTACTCCTTACACCAATTACCTCAAGGAAATTCTCCAAGGGTACTTCAGCATGCATGAGATATGCAGGTAAATTCCTGCATGCATTTTAATATAATTCATTAATCTGGTATATTTCCCTCTCTTTAGATGCTCCATAGTCTGTCTTACAAGGTGGTCACAGGAACTCAGCGCTCTCCAAATTGAGATCATTCATGTGCTTACTGTTCACTGTGATAGCTTTCACTACCCACCAGGTTTATTATTAATTTTGCACACCCCTGGTAGTCAAGAACATAGACCTATTGTTAAGTCCAGACAGGAGGAAAAATAAAAAATATTAAAACCCAGTCTCATCTTTGGAACTGAATGTTTGTCAAAGCCATTGCTGGGGGAGAAATGAATCTGTTGCTAACAACATTTTCATTCTGGATAGCCCTAAACATGAGCAGCTGGGCTGAGATTGCCTTTTCAGAGTTCATGAGGGACTTTTACAGCTGTCACATCTAAGCAAGTCTTAAAAACCATTTCTCGAAGCCAGACTTATTTGAGGCAAGCATCTGGTGACAAATGGTAAAAGAATAACAAAACTCTCTGTACTCTGGGTTTCTTGACCTTCATGTTTATTAATGTTCAGCTTCTCCCCACCACCCAACCTCAAAACCATACCACTGGGCTCTACTTAATGCACACTGCTGGAAACAAATAACATAGAAGACAGTCTATGCTTCTCTGCCTGACAAAAATCAACCCTTAGAAAGTTAACATGTCAACTGACAAAGGAATGCAAAGAGCAGATCTGCTCAACTCTCAGTTGGACGGTGGGTGCTTTTTAATTGAACCAAAACTCAAGCACTCTTCATTAAATCCCTTTATAATTAATTCTCTGTCAGCCAAGTAAATTATTTTCATAAATTTAAAAGAGTTCAGAACTTCCTTCACAGACAATCAAGATTCCTTTCTTAACCCCAATTTGCTCTCCAGAGCTGCCTAGAGAGAAAACCAAATGCTTCACAAAGCCTGAGAAAACTCTCCCTTTTGTGGCCTGGATAGAACTGGCCAGTCCATGATTCAATATATCATTTCAGTGATTAACTTCCCTTTTATAGGAGTAGCAAAAAGGAACTGACCTAGTGCCGAGAGGAGGAGGCAAAAAGAACAAGAATGGGACATTCCTTTGAAATCTGCCTTATTTATACAGAATTCTAAGACCTCTATTCACTATATACGATCTATTCACTTCAGAAACAATTCTCAATGTTCTCCAGATTAACTTCAAGATGGTGGAGGAGTAAGACGTGGAGATCACGTCTCCCCACAAATACCTCGGAAATACATCTACATGTGGAACAGCTCCTACAGAACACCTACTGAACGCTGGAAGAAGACCTCAGATTTCCCAAAAGGCAAGAAACTCCCCACGTACCTCGGTAGGGCAAAAGAAAAAAGAAAAAAACGGAGACAAAAGAATAGGGATCGGACCTGCACCAGTGGAAGGGAGCTGTGCAGGAGGAAAGGTTTCCACACACTAGGAAGGCCCTTCGCGGGCGGAGACTGTGGGTGGCGGAGCAGGGAAATTTTGGAGCCACGGAGAAGAGCGCAGCAACAGGGGTGCGGAGGGCAAAGCGGAGAGATTTCCACACAGAGGATCGCTGCCGACCAGCACTCACCAGCCTGAGAGGCTTGTCGGCTCACCCTCCGGGACAGGTAGCTGGGAGGGAGTCCAGGAAAAAGTTTGGAACTGCCTAAGAGGCAAGAGACCATCGTTTCAGGGTATGCGAGCAGAGGAGATTCAGAGCACCGTCTAAATGAGCTCCAGAGAGGGGCGCGAGCCGCGGCTATCAGCGCGAACCCCAGAGACGGGCATGAAACGTTAAGGCTGCTGCCACCAAGAATCCTGTGTGCAAGCACAGGTCACTATTCACACCTCCCCTCCTGGAAGCCTGTGCAACCCGCCACTGCCAGGGTCCCATGATCCAGGGACAACTTCCCCAGGAGAACACATGGTGCACCTCAGGCTGTTGCAACATCACACCAGCCTCTGCCATCGCAGGCTCACCCCGCATTCCGTACCCCTCCCTCCCCCCAGCCTGAGTGAGCCAGAGCCCCCGAATCAGCCGCTACTTTAGCCCCCTCCTGTCTTAGTGGCAACAGACGCCCTCAGGCGACCTACATGCAGAGGCGGGGCCAAATCCAAAGCTGAACCCCAGGAGCTGTGCGAGCAAAGAAGAGAAAGGGAAATTTTTCCCAGCAGCCTCAGGAGCAGTGGAGTAAATCTCCACAAACAACTTGATGTACCCTGCATCTGTGGAATACCTGAATAGACAATGAATCATTCCAAAATTCAGGCGGTGGACTTTGGGAGCAACTGTAGACTTGGGGTCTGCTTTCTGCATCTGATTTGTTTCTGATTTTATCTTTATCTAGTTTAGAATTTAGAGCTTATTATCATTGGTAGATTTGTTTATTGATTTGGTTGCTCTCTCCCTATGGATTTTTTTCTTCGTTTTTCTCTTTTTGTGAGTGTGTATGTATATGCTTCTTTCCGTGATTTTGTCTATATAGCTCTGCTTTTACCATTTGTCCTAGGGTTCTGTCTGTCCATTTTTTGTTTGTTTTGTTTTTTAGTATAGTTTTTAGCACTTGTTATTGGTGGATTTGGTTTGGCTGCTCTCTTCCTTTCTTTTTATTACCTTTTAATTTTTTTATTTTAATAACTTTATTTTATTTTATTTTATTCTTTCTTTCTTTTTTTCTCCCTTTTCTTCTGAGCCATGTAGCTGACAGGGTCTTGTTGCTCTAGCCAGGTGTCAGGCCTGTGTGGGAGAGCCGAGTTCAGGACATTGGTCCACCAGAGACCTCCCGGCTCCACATAATATCAAACAGCAAAAGCTCTCCCAGAGATCTCCGTCTCAACACTAAAACCAACCTCCATTCAACAACCAGCAAGCTACAGTGCTGGACACCCTATGCCAAACAACTAGCAAGACAGGAACACAACCTCACCCATTAGCAGAGAGGCTGCCTAAAATCACAAGGTCACAGACACCCCAAAACATACCACTGGTCACAGTCCTGCCCACCAGAAAGACAATATCCAGTCTCATCCACCAGAACACAGGCACCAGTCCCCTCCACCAGGAAGCCTACACAACGCACTGAACCAACCATAGCCACTGGGGGCAGACACCAAAAACAACAGGAACTACAAATCTGCAGCCTGCAAAAAGAATACCCCAAACACAGTAAGTTAAGCAAAATGAAAAGACAGCGAAACACACAGCAGATGAATGATCAAGGTAAAAACCCACCAGACCAAACAAGTGAAGAGGAAATAGGCAGTCTACCTGAAAAAGAATTCAGTGTAATGATAGGAAAGATGATCCAAAATCTTGGAAACAGAATGGAGAAAATACAAGAAACTTATAACAAGGACCTAGAAGAACTAAAGGGCAAACAAACTATGATAAACAACACAATAAATGAAATTAAAGATTCTCTAGAAGGAATCAACAGCAGAATAACTAAGGCAGAAGAACGGATAAGTGACCTGGAAGATAAAATAGTGGAAATAGCTACCACAGAGCAGAATAACGAAAAAAGAATGAAAAGAATTGAGGACAGTCTCAGAGACCTCTGGGACAACATTACGTGCACCAACATTCGAATTCTAGGGGTCCCAGAAGAAGAGAAAAAGAAACGGACTGAGAAAATATTTGAAGAGATTATAGTTGAAAACTTCCCTAATATGGGAAAGAAAGTAGTCATGTCCAGGAAATGCAGAGAGTCCCATACAGGATAAATCCAAGAAGACACACGCCAAGACACCTATTAATCAAACTACCAAAAATTAAATACAAGAAAAAATATTAAAAGCAGCAAGGGAGAAACAATAAATAACATAGAAGGGAATCCCCATAAGGTTAACAGCTGATCTTTCAGCAGAAACTCTGCAAGCCAGAAGGGAGTGGCAGGACATATTTAAAGTGATGAAAGGGAAAAACCAACAACCAAGATTACCCAGCAAGGATCTCATTCAGATTTGATGGAGAAATTAAAATCTTTACAGACAAGAAAAAGCTAAGAGAATTCAGCACCACCGAACGGGCTTTACAACAAATGCTAAAGGAACTTCTCTAGGCAGGAAACACAGGAGAAGGAAAAAACCTACAATAACAAACCCAAAACAGTTAAGAAAATGGTAATAGGAGCATACATATCGATAATTACCTTAAAGGTAAATGTATTAAATGCTCCAACTAAAAGGCATAGACTGGCTGAATAGATATGAAAACAAGACCCGTATATATGCTATCTACAAGAGACCCACTTCAGATCTAGGAACACATACAGACTGAAAGTGAGGAGATGAAAAAAGATATTCCATGCAAATGGTAACCAAAAGAAAGCTGGAGTAGCAAGTCTCATGTCAGACAAAATAGACTTTAAAACAAAGACTATTACAAGAGACAAAGAAGGACACTATATAATGATCAAGGGATAGATCCAAGAAGAAGATATAACAATTATAAATATTTATGTACCCAACATATGAGCACCTCAATACATAAGGCAAATGCTAACAGCCATAAAAGGGGAAATCGACAGTAACACATTCACAGTAGGGGACTTTAACACCCCACTTTCACCGACGGACAGATCATCCAAAATGAAAATAAATAAGGAAACACAAGCTTTAAATGATACATTAAACAAGATGGACTTAATTGATATTTATAAGACATTCCATCCCAAAACAACCAAATACACTTATTCTCAAGTGCTCATGGAACACTCTCCAGGATAGATCATACCTTGGGTCACAAATCAAGCCTTGGTAAATTTAAGAAAATTGAAATTGTATCAAGTATCTTTTCTGACCACAACGCTATCAGACTAGATATCAATTACAGGAAAAAAAACTGTAAAAAATACAAACACATGGAAGCTAAACAATACACTACTAAATAACCAAGAGATCACTGAAGAAATCGAGGAAATCAAAAAATAGCTAGAAACAAATGACAGTGAAAACATGATGACCCAAAACCTATGGGATGCAGCAAAAGCAGTTCTAAGAGGGAAGTTTATAGGAATACAATCCTACCTCAAGAAACAAGAAACATCTCAAAGAAACCACCTAACCTTACATTAGAGAAAGAACAAAAAAACCCCAAAGTTAGCAGAAGGAAAGAAATCATAAAGATCAGATCAGAAATAAATGAAAAAGAAATGAAGAAAACAATAGCAAAGATCAATAAAACTATGCTGATTCTTTGAGAAGATAAACAAAATTGATAAACCACTAGCCAGACTCATCAAAAATAAAGGCGAGAAGACTCAAATCAATAGAATTAGAAATGAAAAAGGAGAAGTAACAACTGACACTGCAGAAATACGAAGGATTAATGAGAGGTTACTACAAGCAACTCTATGCCAATAAAATGGACAACCTGGAAGAAATGGACACATTCTTAGAAATGCACAACCTTCCGAGACTGAAACAGGAAGAAACAGAAAATACTAACAGACCAATCACAAGCACTGAAATTGAGACTGTGATTAAAGCTCTTCCAAAAAAAAAAAGCCCAGGACCAGATGGCTTCACAGGCGAATTCTATCAAACATTTAGAGAAGAGCTAATACCTATCCTTCTCAAAATCTTCCAAAATATAGCAGAGGGGGGAATACTCCCAAACTCATTCTACGAGGCCACCATCACTCTGATACCAAAACCAGACAAAGATGTCACTAAGAAAGAAAACTACAGGGCACTATCACTGATGAACATAGATGCAAAAATCCTCAACAAAATACTAGCAAACAGAATCCAACAGCCCATTAAAAAGGATCATTCACCATGATCAAGTGGGGTTTATCCCAGGAATGCAAGGATTCTTCAATATATGCACATCAAACAATGTGATACACCATATTAACAAACTGAGGAAGAAAAACCATATGATCATCTCAATAGATTACGAAAAAGCTTTCAACAAAATTCAACACCCATTTATGATAAAATCTCTCCATAAAGTTAGCATAGAGGGAACTTACCCCAACATAATAAAAGTCATATATGACAAACCCACAGCCAACATCATTCTTTATGGTGAAAAACTGAAAGCATTTCCTCTAAGATCAGGAACAAGACAAGGGTGCCCACTCTCACCACTATTATTCAACATAGTTTTGGAAGTTTTAGTCATGGCAACAAGAGAAGAAAAAGAAATAAAAGGAATCCAAATTGGAAAAGAAGAAGTAAAACTGTCACTGTTTGCAGATAACATGATAATATACATAGAAGATCCTAAAGATGCCACCAGAAAAGTACTAGAGCTAATCAATGAATTTGGTGAAGTAGCAGGATACAAAATTAATGCACAGAAATTTCTAGCATTCCTATACAGTAACAATGAAAACTCAGAAGGAGAAATCAAGGAAATACTCCCATTTACCACTGCAACAAAAAGAATAAAATACCTAAGAATAGACCTACCTAAGGAGGCAAAAGACCTGTATGCAGAAAACTATCAGACACTGATGAAAGAAATCAAAGATGATACAAACAGATGGAAAGAGATACCATGTTCTTAGACTGGAAGAATCAACATTGGGAAAATGACTCTACTACCCAAAGCAATCTACAGATTCAATGCCTTCCCTATCAAACTACCAATGGCATTTTTCACCAAAATAGAACAAAATATTTCACAATTTGTATGGAAACACAAAAGACCCCGAATAGCCAAAGCAATCTTGAGAAAGAAAAACAGAGTTGGAGGAATCAGGCTCCCAGACTTCAGACTACAGTACAAAGCTACAGTCATCAAGCCAGTATCGTACTGGCACAAAAACAGAAATACAGATCAATGGAACAGGATAGAAAGCCCAGAGATAAACCCATGCACCTATGGTCACCTTATTTTTGATAAAGGAGGCAAGAAAATGAAGAAAAGACAGCCCCTTCAATAAGTGGTGCTGGGAAAACTGGACAGCTACATGTAAAAGAATGAAATTAGAACACTCCCTAACACCATACACAAAAATAAACTCAAAATGCATAGAAGACCTAAATGTAAGGCCACACACTTTAAAACTCTTAGAGGAAAACATAGGAAGAACACTCTATGACATAAATCACAGCAAGATCCTTTTTGACCCATCTCCTAGAAAAATGGAAATAAAAACAAAAATAGACAAATGGGACGTAATGAAACTTAAAAGCTTTTGCACAGCAAAGGAAACCATAAACAAGACCAAAAGACAACCCTCAGAACAGGAGAAAGTATTTGCAAATGAAGCAACTGACAAAGGATTAATCTCCAAAATTTACAAGCAGCTCATGCAGCTCAATATCAACAAAATAAACAACCCAATTCAAAAATGGGCAGAAGACCTAAATAGACATTTCTCCAAAGAAGATATACAGATTGCCAACAAACACATGAAAGGATGCTCAACATCACTAATCATGTGAGAAATGCAAATCAAAACTACAATGACGTATCACCTCACACCCGTCAGAATGGCCATCATCAAAAAATCTACAAACAGTAAATGCTGGAGAGGGTGTGGAGAAAGGAACCCTCTTGCACTGCTGGTGGGAATGGAAATTGATACAGCCACTATGGAGAACAGTATGGAGGTTGCTTAAAAAACTAAAAATAGAACTACCATATGACCCAGCAATCCCACTACTGGGCATGTACCCTGAGAAAGCCGTAATTCAAAAAGAGTCATGTACTACAATGTTCATTGCAGCTCTTTTTACAACAGCCAGGACATGGAAGCAACCTAAGTGTCCATCAACATCAACAAATGAAGGGATAAAGAAGATGTGGCACATATATACAATGGAATATTACTCAGCCATAAAAAGAAACAAAATTGAGTTATTTGTAGTAAGATGGATGGACCTAGAGTCTGTCATACAGAGTGAAGTAGGTCAGAAAGAGAAAAACAAATACCATATGCTAACACATATATATGGAATCCAAAAAAAAAAATGGTTCTGAAGAACCTAGGGGCAGGACAGGAATAAAGACACAGAGGTAGAGAATGGACTTGAGGACACGGGGAAGGGGAAGGGTAGGCTGGGACGAAGTGAGAGAGTGGCATGGACATATACACACTACCAAATGTAAAATAGATAGCTAGTGGGAAGCAGCCACATAGCACAGGGAGATCAGCTCGGTGTTCAGTGACCACCTAGAGGGGTGGGAAAGGGAAGGTAAGAGGGAGACGCAAGAGGCAGGAGATATGGGAACATATGTATATGTATAGCTGATTCACTTTGTTATAAAGCAGAAACTAACACACCATTGTAAAGCAATTATACCACAGTAAAGATGTTAAAAAAAAAAAACAATAAGGGAAGGATTATAGTTTATCACTATCCTTCATAATACACCCAAAGTACAGAAACACTCAGGTCTTAAACTAAGCTTATTTATTAAGGATGTAGAGGAAAGGAAGGAAGTTGTGGCACTGTCTATCCATCCAATGGAGGGCTCTTTGCCCCAAGCCAATATCATCTTATGGACTGTGCTGAGGTAGCTATAACTAGCAACTGATGCAATATTAGAGAGCCCTCTTGACCCCTGACTTTACCCCTACTGCGCTCCTCAGTAGCACCTACACAAAAGAAGCCAAAAAAGCAGAATGCATGTCCCTTTGACTCTCACATGTACCTCAGACTGTAGCCTTTTCTCTGACACTTTTGTCGTTAAAAGCAGAGTTCTGCCCTTCACTCATCCATCTGCTATGTGAAACCACTACCCCCTCTTTCCTCCTCAACACACAAAGACACACACACACTCTCTCAGGTAACTACATAAGAAACAGGGAAATATTCCTTATTGTTTCAACTACTTTGTCTTACGTAGTATTTTTTAAAAGTAACTTTTTTAAGTAGGAGGGAAAAGGAAAGGGGAGGGGGAAGAGGAGGAAGAGAAGACAAAAGGAGGAGAAGAGGAAGAGGAGGAGAAAAAGGAGACAGCATCGCTGATAAGATTTTCTCCAAACACAGTCTTTGAGACCTTGGCCTTGAAGGTGAGATCTATTGGAGGCTCTACCCCAGGCGCTCTGTACGATGGGCTACCACTCAGTGGTGTTACCATTTTCCCTCTCTGCCCTTAGAGGTCTGAGGCTCTCTGGAGGCTGCATTCTCCCCACAGCGTCAGCATAAGCTATGGGAAAGATTGCCCCCCTTTGGTCTCTCTTCCTGAAGTAGGAATTCAGGGTAGTGACACTTTCTTTGTAACAGCTCCAGGGCAACGACAGATCCGGAGAGAACAGTGTTTGCCCAGTGCCTATAGACTCCTGTATACGTTTTGAACAAAAGTCCAATTCACTAATTAAGCTCCTCTGTTGCAACAGAGAGTTTTGCCTGAGGCCTGTTAGGAACAAAAGCTTGTAACTTAGCATTTTTATTGGAAAGTTTTATTGTTTCTTCTTCCACATCCCATCACTAAAACCCAGAAAACAGAGAGAAGGAGAGGAAAGAGAAAACAGATGAAGAGATCTGGAGAAAGGAAACATTCCCTGTGTCAGCAGAGTGTGTGGGTCCGGCACTGGACCAGGTCAGCAGAAGAGAGGACAGTATGGAGCTCAGGCCATCCCTAACCTCCACCGTGAGGGTTCCTGCTGACCCATCTGTGCCACGGGACCCCAAGCCATTTTTCCTGCATTCTAGGCCCCCTACCTGTACAGATGATTCTCACCTAGAACTGCAGAGTTAATTTAACTTGTACAAAGTTCTTAGAACAATGGTCAGCACACACCAATACCAAATGTAGGCCTCTTGTTGTTTTGCAGAGTTTCGTTGATTTATATTATTTGTCCCTTTTAAAATTGAGGATTTCACATAAAAATGAGGGTTGCTCACTTTAAAAAATAATTTCTACATCTTAGCTACTGTGAATAATGCTGCAGTGAACATAGGAGTGCAAGTATCTGAGATCCTGATTCCAATTCCTTTGAATAAGTACCCCAAAATAGGATTGCTGGATCATACAGCAGTTCCATTTTTAATTTTTTGAGTACCTTCCATACTTTTTTCCATACCATTTCCATAAAATGGTAGCTGCACCATTTTACAATTCCTCCAACAGTATTGGTTCCCTTTCCTCCACATCTTCAACAACTCTTTTGTTTTTTTTTTTTACATAATAATTATTCTAACAGGTGTGCAGTGATAGCTCCTTGTGGTTTGTTTTTTTTGTGTTTGTTTTTGTGGTACGCGGGCCTCTCACTGTTGTGGCCTCTCCCGTTGCGGAGCACAGGCTCTGGACGCGCAGGCTCAGCGGCCATGGCTCACGGGCCCAGCCGCTCCGCGGCATGTGGGATCTTCCCGGACCGGGGCACGAACCCGTGTCCCCTGCATCGGCAGGCGGACTCTCAACCACTGCGCCACCAGGGAAGCCCTAGTGTCATTCTTTAATTCAGGTCCTTTCCAGCATATGAACAAGGAAATAGCATCAGGGCTACTTGTCACTGAAGTCTCTGCTGCAGCAACTGGGACTGGGGTTGCCATGGGGGAAGGGGGCACTCTACAAATCTCCTCAGAGAGTTTGAGCATTCCCAAGAGTAACCTTTCATAAAATTTGGTGTAAAGAAAGAAAAGGAGAGAGTGGGGATTACACAGTATCTTGAATTTCTTCAAAGCTGTTAATTCATGCAGATAATTATTACATATTCATCATACGCCATTTTATTAATTGTTCACATGCTACTTTTCCAGCTAAATTTTAAGCCCTGGTAGTAAGAGAGCATTTTATTTTTATTCCCTGGATCCTTGCAAAATTGCAGGCACACATAATAAGCTCACTCAAGCCTGTCAGAATATGTAAATTAACTAACCTAATAGTTAACCACAAAGCCGTATTAGTCAGTGCTAAATGGAAGAAGGTGGCTTTGAGCCATGTTGACAACTAGTTTACCAAGAGCATCACTGTTTGACATAAAGTTTCTATAGGGTGTCCAGGGAGGAGGGTGGTGGCTTTGGAACTTTTTTGAGAGGTAGAATAATTAAAGGGAAAAAAAATATGTTTAAGTGGTGAAAAGAGGGATAATTAGAAAGAGATATTACTAATGTTCACATATCTAAAGGACCTCGTCTTTACAAGCCCTATTCCAAACCACTCAAGCTGCCCAAGAATGGGACAGCCTCACACAGCCACAGCTGTAGTCACTGGGCTGGTGAGAGCAGAATCTGGAGAACCCTCTGCCAGAGGTGTCATGAGTCAGGATGGGCACCCTCTAAGGATATGTCCAAATGCAAGCACCTGTGATTCATAGTGGACAATGCCCCCCTTAGAATAAAGACCCCAGGAAACCAAGCCACAGAGAAGGCATACATGATGGTCAAAGTATGAATGACCCAACTAAATAGTATTAACACAACTACACTCATCAGTGAGAGAACCAGCCTCTTTTCTCAGGCAAAATTCTTTATCCCAACTAAGGGCACAGAAACACTCTGGTCACATCCAGAGCATGAGGTTTTATGCCTGGCTCGCACACACCCAGCTCATGCCTGAGGAGAAAGACTCCTCCTCTTTCCTCACCTCAGGGAACATGCCTCTCAGGCTCTCCTGGGACTCTTTCCAAGTCTCCCTGTGCTTCGATTTCCAAGAGGTCTGGTCTGGTTCAAGCAATGCCGTCTATGCTAGCCTCTCGTCTTACTTCTAGTAACATTTCCTGAATTGAAAACCTTTCTAGCATCTACCAAAGGCACTAGGTATGTGAGTATATTCATTTTCAAATGCTGCATGAAAATGCAGATCAAAACTACAATGAGGTATCACCTCACACCAGTCAGAATGGCCATGATAAAAAAGTCTACAGACAATAAATGCTGAAGAGGGTGTGGAGAAAAGGGAACCCTGCTACGCTGTTGCTGGAAATATAAATTGATACAGCCACTATGGAGAACAGTATGGAGGTTCCTTAAAAAACTAAAAATAGAGCTACCATATGACCCAGCAATCCCACTCCTGGGCATATATCCAGAGAAAACCATAATTTGAAAAGATACATGCACCCTAATGTTTATTGCAGCACTATTTACAATAGCCAGGACATGGAAGCAACCTAAATGTCCATCGACAGAGGAATGGATAAAGAAGATGTGGTACATATATTCAATGGCATACTGCATATTCCACAGCCATAAAGAAGAATGAAACAATGCCACGTGCAGCAGCACGGATGGACCTAGAGATTGTCATATTGAGTGAAGTAAGTTAGACAGAGGAAGACAAATATCATATGATGTCACATACATGTGGAATCTAAAAAGATGATACAAATGAACTTATTTACAAAACAGAAACAGACTCACAGACTTTAAAAACAAACTTATGGTTACCAAAGGGAAAACACTGTGGGGAGGGATAAATTAGGAGGTTGGGATTAACATATACATACTACTATATGTAAAATAATCAACAAGGACCTATTGCATAGCACAGGGAACTCAGTATTCTGAAATAACCTATATTGGAAAATAATCTGAAAAAGAATGGATATATGTATAGGTATAACTGAATCACTTTGCCACACACCTGAAACACAACACTGTAAATCAACTATACCCCAATATAAAATAAAAATTAAGTTAAAAAAATTTTAATTAAAAAAATTTTTTTAATTACCACCACAAACCTAGCGGCTTAAATATTTATTATTTATTCATTTTTATTATGAGTTACTTTTATATTTATTATCGCATAGTTTCCATAGGTCAGAAGCCCAGGCACAGTGGAGCTGAGCTCTCTGCTCAGGGTCTCACAAGGCTGAATACATGGTCTAATCTGGGGCTCTGGATCCTCTCAGGTTCATTCAAATTGTTGGCTGAATTGTATTCCTTGCAGCTGTAGGACTAAGGTCACATCTTCTGGCTGAATGTCATCTGGGGGCTGCCCTCAGTTCCTAGCTACACGGCCCCTCTAAAGGGGGTCCACAATAAGGCCATTTGCTTTCGTCCAGGCCAGCAGGAGTCTGCTGCAGCTTTTCCTCACTTTTACGGACTCGCCGGATTAGGTCGGGCCACACAGGATAATGTCTCTTTTGCCATAAAGGGGAGCATAATCACTGACAGTGATAAGCACATCGTATTCACAGGCCCTTCTCAAGGGGAGGGGACAACCCAGGATGTCTACACCAAGGGGTGGGAATCTTGGAGCTATCTTAGAATTCTACCTACAGCAGCGAGAATACCTAAAATGCACTCTGCTTTACCTTCTTTAAATGTTTCCTCATATATTTGCTCATTTTAACAAGTTAGGTAAAAATATAACAAGAAAACTATAAATCTCACCTAAAGGAGAAGGAAAAAGGGCAGAGGTTCAGAAGTTCCCATTTGTACTTTCCTCCCTCCTTTCCATCAAGACCAAGTGCAGCTTATTTGCTGCAGAGAAATGCACATACCCACTGATCTCACTGAACAAAATGTCATCCAGCATTTCTATTTATTGTTCAATTGATACTGCAGCGTTAAACTGGTAACTTCACCTACAAAATGCTATACTAAATCTGCAGCAGGCTGGCAGCCCAGGGAGAGAACAGCTCAGCTCTTGGAGGTCACCCCAGCCAAGGGTGACCCTGGACCCTGAGCTGGCAATTCCCTGCTCTGCTCACTACTGAGGCCCAGCTGCACCTCCAGGTTCAGACAGTCTTCCCACACTCCTTCCCACCTTTTCAGGGATTATTTCCACTTCTGGTTCACTCGGATTGTTCCAGCATTTCGCATATGTGGAAACATACAGGGTGCACTCCTGTGTGCAAGGCTTCTTTCACTCAGCATTAAATTTCTGTGATTGCTCCCTGTTTCCTGTTATCAGGATCCATTCCTTTTGATAGCTGAGTAGGCTGAATACAGCAAAGTTTGTTTTCCTTTCTCTTAATGGATGAAATATTTCTACTTTGAATAAAGCTGCTATGAATATTTTGGTACAACAAATCTTTTTACGTACGTAAGTTTTCATTTCTCTTGAGTAAATATTTAGGGATAAAATGGTTGACTCAGGGTGGTTTCTCATGCAATTTTATGAGAAACTGCATGAACTTTTCTCAAAGTGGTTGTACCATTTTATACTCTTAACTCAGGTTTAGGAGAGTTCCAGCTACTCCATCTCTCCGCTGACATTTAAAGTTATCAGGCTTTTTAAACCCTATCCATGCTGGTGGGTGTATAATGGCATCTTACTGTGGTTTTAATTGTCCTTTTCCTGATGACTAATGTTGAGCACTTTTTTATGTGATTATTGGACACTGGTGAATCGTCCTTATAAAAGGATTGTCCGAATGTTTTATCCATATTTTATTGAGTGGCTTGACATTCTATTACTGAGTTATAGGACTTCATATAACCCTCACACTAGTCCTGTGTTAGATACATGCTTTGCAAGTATTTTCCCAGTCTGTGTCTTGCCAATTCATTTCCTGAATGAATGAGAAGTTCTCTCTTTTGATGAGAAGAAGTTGGAAGTCTGTCCTCTTTCTTTTAATCTTATCATTTTTAAATACAAGGTTTTTCATTTCAATGGAGTCACTTTCCTCAGTATTTTATGATTTTTCCCAAGATTATAAATATCATATCCTCTACTTTTTAAAAAAAATCCTAATTTTGTTTTTAATACCTGGTGTCTTAAAGCTATCTAAAATCTACTTTGAGATGGGTTGAAGTTAAGATCTCAGCATTTCCCCCAAATATAGAGCCAAGATCTTAACCACATGTGTTGAGGAATCTGTTATCCTCCCACTTTCCCTTTCTTAGTTTCTCCTTCTATGAATTCTCCTTCAGTCATCTGTTTCCATGGGTCCAGTAACCAAGTATTCATTGATGAGGCCAAAATCGTTGTCTAGGCTAGGATAGCAACTCCATGACCTTCTCTCCCTCACCTACACACACGCCTGTCATCCAGCCTAATGGCAAATATTTCTAAATATGTACAAAATCTGACCACCACTGCTATCACTGTGTCCAAGCCATCATTACACCTGATTTGGACTATGGCCTTAGATTCCCTACTGGTCTTCCTGCTCTACTATCATACCGGCAACCAAAACAATCCTATTAAAACTTGTCAGATCATGTCATTCTTTGCTCTAAACCCTCTAAACATTCTCAACACCAAATAAAAGGCAACTTTCTTATGATAGCCTACAAAGTCCTACATAGCCTGGGAGCCCCCTTTCCTCTCCATCCTCCTCTCTTCCCACTCTCCCATTTCTTGATCCCATTCCTGACCCATTAGATTACTTTCTGCTCCTGAGAACACCAGGCATCCTTCCTCTGGGCTTTGTGATGCCTAGTCCCAATATCTGGAATGCTTCTCCTTTTTATCTGTGTGGCTCACTCAATTGTCCAAATCCTACCTTTGCACTAAGACTTGCTTTGTCCACCCTTTTAAAAATGAAACTTGGGACTTCCCTGGTGGCACAGTGGTTAAGAATCCACCTGCCAATGCAGGGGACATGGGTTCGAGCCCTGGTCCAGGAAGATCCTATATGCCATGGAGCAACTAAGCCCGTGCAC
Source organism: Monodon monoceros (assembly GCF_005190385.1). Lineage (NCBI taxonomy): Eukaryota > Metazoa > Chordata > Mammalia > Artiodactyla > Monodontidae > Monodon > Monodon monoceros. Next base: position 15,513,977 of record NW_021703781.1, on the reverse strand, counting down.
CACAACTACTGAGCCCGCGTGCCACAACTACTGAAGCCTGTATGCTCTACCGCCCGCGTGCCGCAACTACTGAGCCCGTGTGCCTAGAGCCCATGCTCTGCAACAAGAGAAGCCACCACAATGAGAAGCCTGTGCACTGCAACTAAGACCCAATGCAACCAAAAAATTTTTTTAAAAAATGAAACTTATGCTTCTCTCTACTACAATCTCAATCCCTATATATTGCTGTAAACTACTTAGCATTTGTTATTGGCTAACTTACCAGATAATTTACTTATATTTATTGTTTATTATTTCTTCCCCTCCCACTAGGATGTAGGCTCTACAAAGGCAGGGATTTTGCCTTTTTTTAATTGATGCTACTACCTAGAGTGGTCCTTAGCACATCTCGGATGCTTAATAAATGTGTTAAATTGATAATGAGTGAATGAATTGCCTTTTGAATATCTGGATCTTCCATAGAAACCTTGCACTATTAAAAATGAATGTGTACTATTTTTGTCAAAACTGCTTGTGTCCATTTCACCCACAAAAGATGACTAGAATACAGCTAGTCTTGTTGCAGTTACCTACTTCACCTCCCTCTCCTGTTACCTCCTCACCTTTCCCACTGCCAGGTGACGGCTTCATTGTCTTGTCTTTGCCTGGGTCACTGCAAAGCTTCCTATAAGCTTCTTTGCCTCTGCTCTGGCTCCCATTTAACTCTTCCTTCTCACACAACCACATGGATGTTTCTAAAGTCTACATATTATCTTTTTTTTTCTTGTTGATCACGCTGTGCAGCATGCAGAATCTTAGTTCCCCAACCAAGGGTCGAACCTGTGCCCCCTGCATTGGGAGCTTGACGTCCTAACCACTGGACTGCCAGGCAAGTCCCTACATACAATCTTGCCCTTATTTGCTCACAATCCTTTCATGACTGTGCTTACTTTCAGGATAATAGACAAATGCCTCATCATGGTATGTTTATCCACGATCTGTCCCTCCTGAATCCTACAGCAGCACCTTCCACCCCCAGATTCAGTCACCAGCCACACCTGACTCCTGCCTGGTGCCCCACTGGCTCATGATCTCACTTTCTTCCTGGACTTTTCACATACCATTTACTTGATCTGAAACCTGCCCTTCTCCACCTGGCTGCTTCCTCTTTTTTGTTTAAGGAGCAACTCAAATTTCTTCTACTACAGACCTGGTTTTATGTCCTTCATTCCTGCTCCCATTATTCTAACACTTACCCTTCCAACTGTACTTTTTGGTGTATTCATCTGTCTTCCCATTAAATTGTAAACTCCTCTGGGGCAAGATACTTCTTTTAACTCTCTATCACTAGGGCCTAGGGCAGAGTCTAGTATAAAGTCATAACTGAATAAATGTCTAATAAAATAATATGGATGTTTCTGGGGGCAATGCTTGTACTTTTCTCCTTCCCCCATCATGTTAGGTTCTCCTGTTGTGAAATGCCTTAGAAAAGATTGAATTGTTAGCAATTAAGTCTAGTGGAGACAGCAGGACTCTAAAGTCAGCCAGATTTGGGTGAAAATGTAATTCTTGCACTTTGATATTTTCGTGGTATAGGCAAGAACCAAACTGGTTGGGCTTCCCTGGTGGTGCAGTGGTTAAGAATCCACCTGCCAATGCTGGGGACACGGGTTCGAGCCCTTGTCCAGGAAGATCTCACATACCGTGGAGCAACTAAGCCCGTGCACCACAACTACTGAGCCTGCGCTCTAGAGCCTGCAAGCCACAACTACTGAGCCCACGTGCCACAATTACTGAAACCTGTGCACCTAGAGCCCGTGCTCTGCAACAAGAGAAGCTACTGCAACGAGAAGCCTGTGCACCGCAACAAAGAGTAGCCCCCCCTCACCGCAACTAGAGAAAGCCCGCACGCAGCAACGAAGACCCAACACAGCCAAAAATAAATAAATAAATGAATGAATAAATGAATGACTGAACCAAACTGGTTATTTTCCCAAATAGGCCCTATCTACTTAGTCCCCTGAAAAGGGATATGTTCTGATATTTTAAGCAGTATAACAACTATAATATGCAATATGTTTACATTTTCAATCACTGCAGAGTAGGTGTGAGCTCTTCTTGCCTTTATTCACACAGGTCCATGAGACTAGATGCCAGGCCCACCCTCTCTGGGTAAAGTGTGATAACTGACCCAAGCCTAGATTAAAGAAAAAGACACCAAAAGAGACACTGAAACATTTTTACGTGACTAAAATTGTAAAGTGTGGTTTCTGAACACACCTCACTGACCTAACAGTGAGGTCAGATGGTAGGACAGAAGCTCAGAGAGAAGAGGCAAGGGAAAGACACCGTCTGCCTCTCTGTCCTCTGGATCTCATGTTCTCCTGGTTGCCATCCTTTACACTAGAAGCACAGAGACCAGAAAGTTCAACATCTGAAGTCATCAAATGTGGGCACATCTACTCCCTGTTCGCTGGGCCACAGAAAACTTTGCACAGTTAAGTTTGGCCAAACACATCAGCATTCATGCACACCAACTCTTCCTCCAAAGTTGAGTCAAACAGCAAAGACACATGAACAGAGAATGAATTAGCAAGAACAAAGCTTTATATACATAATCTGGGACAAAAAGATAAGGACCCATTGAGGCAATGAGTAAGGAGAAGGGGCAGCTGTAAGCAGAAGAGGGGTGTCCTACCAGTTCCAAGATGAGATGAAAACTGATCCAGAGCTTGGGTCATTCAGGCTAAAAGTCAAAGCCAGGAAGTGTTCAGTTGATACGTACAGAGCTCTCTTCAACTCTCAACAGTGGGACTTGTCAAGACCTGAATGTTGACTTCTGACCAGCTTTATCTCTCCCATACTGTCTGACACACACAAATACCCTGAGGTGTAGGACCTCCAGCTTGCAGTAGGAAGACGGAGAGAGGTTAAGTTTATTTGACATAACTACAAGGAACTGAGCCTCTTCCCAGCAGAGCAAGTCCATTCATGGAAGCTTTTGCTTCTTAATTGCTGAGACCTGCATCTTGCACTAGGAGAAAATGAAGGTTGGTGGTCCTACGCTTTTGTCTCCCGCAAGTGACAAAAATGCCCCAAAGGAAAAGCTGATGCTTGCTGTGACCACATCAGAGTTGTAATCGCTCTGACCAAAGGTAGGAACAGAAGTGCCTCCAAGCACAGGTACTTCCTCAGTAGTGCTGCCCCCCCCCAAACTCAAAGAGGATACCATGGCTGGATTACCAGGTATTCTCACTGCAGGCAAAAGTAGAAATGTCTCCCTAAAAATGTATAACATTGTTCCTCTGACTGTAACAGAAGAGCTTTGACCATGAGCACCCCAGAAACTCAGAATTATAGTGGGAAGGTCCCCAAGCACAAGTTTTGTGCTGTCTTCTTCCACTGTACCACATGGATCCCAGGGGCTGTGACTTTAGGTGGGATCATAAGGGCCTAACAGCATAGGTATGGCACTGGCTGCTGCAACTTCTAAGGATGAACTCTGGCCAGGTGTGCCTCAGGTGCTCTGATTATAGGCATGAAGAGGAGTATCTCCAGGCACAAGAATGGTGCTGATCCTATCCATGTGCTGTGGCCAGGGGGACTCTAGGAGCTCTGACAGAAAGCGCTGAGCAAAGCACTGCCCAACCTAAGCATGGTACTGGTCCCTCCCACTACAACGGATGTGCACTGGCATGAAGCATCCCAGCCGATGTGGCCACTAGGAGAAACAGAAGTGTAACCTGGCACTCATCTCTTCTCAGTGGTGCTGCCTGGCCCCCAGTAGTCACAGGCATGCCTTTGCCAGGCCAGCCCCAAGTGCTCTGATGACAGGCAGGAAGGAAAGTGTCTCTCAGGACAGATTTGCTCTCTGTAGAAGTGGACTCTCCATTTGCAAGTGGAGTGCTATAAGCCAGCAGAACCCTGTGGCTCAGGTCTAAGTGTCCCCAGCTTAGAGGACTAGCTTCTGCTTGGTCCTGCCCCAAAGCTGAGTGCTCCAAAATGGAGGTGGGGCCTGGGCAGCCACACTCATCCCAAAGCTGCCACTACCCATAAGGGCTGCAGACCCACAAAAGCAAATGGGTCTGCAATGGTGTTAGCTAACAGTAAGCTACTGTTCCCAATGCTGGGCATACTGGTAGCGGCTCTAAGCCAGAAGCAGTGGCTGTGCCAGTGGGAAGAATGCCAGGGGTGTCTCCAAAGGCCGGCTGGATGCTGACAGGGATGCCAAAGGTGGAAACTGGGGATGTCAAACCCACAAACCTGGTTGAGTTGTGCTGCCACTGGATGGCTGGGCTGTGGCAGAGGTTAAATTAGGAGCTTGTACTGGGGCTGCCTGGTTTCCAAGAGCTGCCATTGGTGGCTCCAGGCTGCAGTCCATCAGGATCTCCAAATGTGGGCTGAGAGGCACTTCCTGGAACAAAAGGAGTTTGCAAGTTGCATTTGGGTTGCTGACCAACTCTGCAGGCAAGCTGGTGGAAACTGGGCCTGAGGCAATGCTGCCATTAGGTGATGTTTTCAGAACCAAGGAGCTCCATGGAAAATGGGAAGATGTTTTCACTGGAGACAGGAGACTAGAGATGACAGCATGGAGAGGGGGCATAGTAACCATATCAATTTCATGAGAGTCAAAGGCAGGTCTCGATGCAGTGTGTGCAGAGGTGCTGACCCAGGAGTGGAGGCAACTCTAGAGACAGTGATGGGCTGGCAGGTAAAGACTGAGGACCAGTTAAGGTGACTGGATGAGGGGTCTGTATGAAAAAGGGAGGAGAATCCACACATAGGTGTAGGTGACTCATTCTGTAGGAAGCAGATTGAAAGAGAGGACTGAGGAGCTAGGAGGCGTGAGAGGTCAAAACAGAAGATGCAGGGCTTCCCTGCTGGTGCAGTGGTTGAGAGTCCGCCTGCCGATGCAGGAGACACGGGTTCGTGCCCCGGTCTGGGAAGATCCCACAAGCTGCGGAGCGGCTGGTCCCATGAGCCATGGCCGCTGAACCTGCGTGTCCGGAGCCTGTGCTCTGCAACGGGAGAGGCCACAACAGTGAGAGGCCCGCGTACCACACACACACACACAAAAAAAACAGAAGATGCTGTAGCTATGACTAAGGGGTGGGAATGCAAGGGCCTTCTTTCTCATTACTAAGTGGAACCCCAAAAGTGAGCCTGACCCTAAAAGAAGAAAGAGGGTTGGCACGAACAGCAAAAGAAGAACTAGGAATTGTATATCTCATTTCACAATCAATCTGTGGCGTGAGAAAAGGCAGAGGGGCACACAGGACTGGGGACCTGGCAGGTCGGACAATTCAGGAACTGGTAATGTTTTAGTGACCTGGATCTGCAAGGTGAAAGTGGCTGAGGACAGGCTGACTGGCCTCAGTTCTATCCTCCAAAGCCTTATTAAATCACTGGCGCTCAGCTGTCTTCTCCAAACCCAGGTCTTCAGCAATGACTGTACAAGGAAGCTGGGGATGTGACGGCAGCTCACCTCCACCCTACAACAGTGGCAGGTGCACAGCAGCGGCACTGGACTTTTCCATTTGCAGGGTCTACAACTGGTAAATGTGGTGAAGAAATCCTCCTTGACAGGTCTGAAAGCTTCTCTCCCTGTTGTCTTCTTGGACAACAGTGAGCTGGAGAGCTGAACCTATGGCCTTCATCAAGCACTGCCTTTGACAACTTCTTGGTTAGCAGAAGCGGGATGAGGCTGGACCAGAGAGCCCTGATGCATCTGTATCACCCCTCCCAGGAGGCGGGACACCTCCAGCAGGGTGCTGTGAGCTGGTCATGGGATGGCCTTTGGTGAAGCAACTCACAGAGGACATGAGGCTTTTCTTAATCTATTTTCTGGGGCTTGGATTGAAGGTTTCCCTTCAGAAACCCAGGACAGCACCTGAAGGAATTGACACTCCATTGGCTTTCAGAGGCCTAAATGCTGATGGTACACTCACACTGCGTGGGGCCTCTTCTATGAACATCCTGCCTTTGGTCATTAGTTGTCAGTTCTCCTTCCCTGTGCTCTCCTAGGGCCCTCAGCTCAGTCTCCTTTGAGCAAGGATCTGGGGGATAACCGGATGGCACCAGTCTCATAAAGGTAAATAACGGCTCTTGTGGCCAGTGGTGGAGGGTCCATTTGCTCCCGGAAGGAGGGCTATTTACCATTCCTGGGTGACCGCTAAGTGGAGAACATCTTGGAGATGCGAGCAGACAGTATCAACTTCTTCTGAGTGGTCACAGTTGTGAGGACACAGAGAGAAGGAGCCCGGGGGCCGAGTACTGAGCCTGCAGGATGGGATACTATCACTTCCGGGAGCTGTAACTGTACAACAGTGGGCGGGGGAGGTGAAAGCACAGGATTCGCGTGGAACTGCCCACGAGGAGGATGGGAGGCGCCACAGAGCAAAGAGATCCTGGAGGGATGGATGGAGCGCCCCGAGTCAGGATTAACTCACGGGCAATGGGCGAGCAGGGGAAAAGTTTTCGGAGGAAGTTGCCCGAGAAGAGCAGTTTGTGTGCCTTCCGCCCCTGCGACTGGAGCCAAAGTCCAGAGAGGTCGCCTGGCTACCGACTCCTAGGGGCGAGGCAGGCGGCCACGCGCGCGCGTAATGCTCATGACGCTGCGTTGGAACCCGAGTCAGAGAAAAGGCACGCCGGCGAAGGGCGCCAAAGGGCGAAGGGCGCCAAAGGGCAAAGGGCGAGCCCAACCGCCCACCAGCTCTTTTCGTTGTGGCTGTTTGGGCCCAGGGGACCCGCGCTCCGGGAGACTGTCCAAGACTACGGAGGCCCAAACCCCACCCAGCTGGCCCTGTCCGGCCACCTGCAGGCCCCTCGGCGCCTGGCCCAGGCAGCAGCTTTGGAAATCAATGCCTGTGCATCCTCCAGCCCTTTCTTCCGAGTCACTGGGAGTCAGAGCCTGCCCAGAGCCGGAGAGCGGGCTCAACCCACCTCCTGCGCAGGTAGGGGCCAGTTTGCGGGATGGACAGGTCCGCGGGAATGCTCAGTCTCCTGTGATGACCAGAGTGTCCAGGCGGCCAGGGATAGCTGCAGCCCAGCAAGTGCTAAGGTGGGGACGGACTCCTGAGCAGCACAGGTGCAAGTGCCCTCAGGGTCTTCCTTACAAACCACCACTGCAGACAACCCCGTTTCACCCCCTGCATCGCCAGCCCTGCTCTCCAGTCAGGGCTCTAGACACTGCCTTCTCCAGGGAGCTCTGGAGCGCCTCTCTGTGGCGTGGAGCCCCACGCGCTTCTGCTTGGCAGCCCTGCAAAGGCGAGATCCCAAGCTTCACCAGCTGGGCTGCAAAAGTCACATATAAGAAAATACTATGGCTTTTTATCTATTTAACTTGTATATTGCGTCCTTGCTAAATTCACCCGTTATTTCTGGTAGTTTCTTTGTAAAAGCCTTAGAATTTTTTACATACACAATCATGTTTTCTGTAAATAATGACAGTTTGACTTCCTTTTCAACTTGTATGCCTTTTATTTCTTCTTACCTTCTACGTTTGCTGAAAGTGCCAGTAAAATGCTGAATACATGTGGAGACAGTGGATATCCTTTTACTGTTCCCTATCTTAGGGGAAAAGCATTCAGTTATGCTGTTAGCTTAAGGGTTTTTGTAGAAGCTCTTCATCACATGAAGGAGATTCCCACCAATTCCTACTTTGCAGAGAGATTTTTTTTTGAAAAGGATGGTGTGAGAGTGGACTAGGTGAGAATGTAAAAGAAGAGGTTAAGGGAGCTTCTGTATCTTTAAGCTGTACGGTGGATTCACGGGTGTTCATTTTTCTATTATTTTTTAAACTGTACATATATGTGATACATTCTGTTCTGTATGTATATTTTACAATAAAGGCACTTTTTAAGTAGTAAGATGTAGTTGATGTGTGAGAATATTATATACTTATTTTGAAGTAACAAATATGCAATATTTCACTTATACCCTAATAATTAAATATTAGGCTTTTATAGAAACCCAGCCACACATCGTTTTCATGAGAAAATATTTTGAACTTTAAAAAAAACCTACTGGAAGTTGATACACACATATATGCTCTTTTAATTCCTGAGAACTCTAAAGGTAAGATCAAAGTGTTACTTAGCAAATAGGAAAACATTTCTGATCAGTTAAAGAAGTCCCCTGAAATGTAAATGAATTCTATCCTACAATCACTTGGAAGAAAAAATAACTAGAAAATGGGGAAAAGAAAGCAAGAAAATTACGCACAGAGGCTAGGGAACAAAAGACATGCTTCCCTCCAGAAAACATACCAGGTTTTAAAGGTCAATTAAAAAAAAAAAAAAGCTGTGTAAAATACTTTTTAATCTCTTTGTTTGAAGGAGTCAAGCGCTACCAGGGTAGCCAAGACTTGAGGGTCTAAACCCTAGTGAGAAAGGGCAAGTGCTAAGAAGCGAGTCTGATGTTAGGCACTACTTTTCCCCTTGACACATTTGCTGATCAATAAGCAGTATATGAGAAGCTAAGCAGAAAGCCATGGTGAACGGGCAGAGGAGTGGGGCAGAGCTTTCAGCATCATCAATGAAAAGAAAACTCTGAAATTTTTCAGGACCTACCAAAGAGGAGGGTCCTTGGTAAACACTCAAGCTTTCATTTGGGATTTCATTTCGGATTTCTTACCAGGAGTAAGAGGGCTTAGTTCAGACTACTGTAACAAATTACCATATACTGTGTGTTTTAAACAATAAGCATCTATTTCTCTTGGTTCTGGAGGCTGGAAGTCCAAGATCAGGGTGCCAGCAAGGACAGGTTCTTGCTGAAGGCCCTTTTCCTGGCTTACAGACAGCTGTCTTCTTCCTGTGTCCTCAGATGGCAGAAAGACAGCTAGCTAGCTCTCTGGCCTCTTCTTATAATGGCACCAATTTCATTTGTTAGGGCTCCACCCACATGACCAAATTACCTCCCAAAGGCCCCACTGCCAAATACTATCATACTGGGGTTAGAGTTTCAACATAGGAATCTTGCAGGGACACAAACATACAGTCCATTACATAAAGGTAACAGGAAACACCTAATCCTTAAAAGGAATGAAGCACAGCTCCAGTCTAGATGAATCTGAGACTAGAATAGGATAAGCTTCCCTATCCTAACTGCCTGCTAGTAACAGAAGTAAATCGTTTCTGGAGGATTTACAGTATCACCAATGAATATCAAATACCTAGGAATAAATCTACTAAAGGTGTGCAAAACTGTAGGAGAACTGTAGTGAAAGGTTAGACAATAAAGCTTCTAGTAGATACCATTGAAAATCTTTATGATACTGGAAGTATTCCAAAACACATGTATAAAAATGTTCATGGCACTATTATTTTTAATATCAAAAAACTGGGAGTGACTCAAATGTCCATAAACAATAGAATGGATAAAGTATGGCATATCTATTCAATAGCATACTGTACTGCAATATATACAGTGTATTGTATATATATACAATATATATTGTATATATATACTGCTATATACAACAGCCTGGATGATTTCACAGAGTGTTGAAGGAAAGAATTCAGGCACAAAAGAATACACACTGTATGATTCCATTTGTCTGAAGTTTAAAAATAGACAAAACTTATCTTAAGATGTTAAAAGTTTAGAAGGAGAATGATTAGGAGTGTGAAGCAGCTTTCCAGGGTGCTAGCAATGTTTTATTTCTTAATCTGGGTGATGGTTACACAGGTTTGCTCCTGTGAAAATTGGGAATTCTACTTACTGCTTTTATACTTCTCTGTATGACTGTTATATTTAACCTGTATTAAAGGATAACTGAGAGAGAGGTGAAACATACCTCCTTGAATCAGGTACGGCTCTATGCTACAAGTGACAGAAAAATCTAACTCAAACTGACTTAAAAACTAAAGAAAGTCCAGAGAAGGTATACAGTGGCCAACAAGCACATGAAAAGTGCTCAACATCATTAGTCATTAGGGAAATGCAAATCAAACCACAGCGAGATACCACCCACTAGGATGATGATTCTTAAAAGTCAGACAATAACACGGGTTGGTGAGAATATATATGGAAAAACTGGAACATTCTCATACATTGATAATGAGAATTTAAAATGATGCAGCCACTTTGGAAAAGACCTTGGCAGTTTCTCAAAATGTTAAACCTAAGGTTGCTATATGATCCAGCAATTCCACTCCTAGGTATGTACCCTAGAGAAATGAAAGCATATATACAAACAAAAAACTTACACACTAATGTTCAAGCATCATTATTCATTAATAGTCAAAAGACGAATATCATGTGATATCACTTATATGTGGAATCTAAAAAACGGGTACAAATGAACTTATCTACAAAACAGAAATAGAATTACAGATGTAGAAAACAAACATGGTTACCATGGGGTAGGGGAGGGGAGGGATAAATTGGGAGATTGGGATTGACATATACACACTGCTAAATACATAAAATAGGGGACCTCCCTGGCAGTCCAGTGGTTAAGACTCCCTGCTTCCAATGCAGGGGGCACAGGTTCAATCCCTGGTCAGGGAATTAAGATCCCACATGCTGCACGGCACAGCCAAAAAATAAATTAATTAAAAATAAGATCCTCGTCCACAAGAGGGCAGACAGCAGAAGCAAGAAGAACTACAATCCCACAGCCTGTGGAACAAAAACCACATTCACAGAAAGAGAGACAAGATGAAAAGACAGAGGGCTATGTACCAGATGAAGGAACAAGATAAAATCCCAGAAAAACAACTAAATGAAGTGGAGATAGGCAACCTTCCAGAAAAATAATTCAGAATAATGATAGTAAAGATGATCCAGGACCTCGGAAAAACAATGGAGGCAAAGATCGAGAAGATGCAAGAAATGTATAACAAAGACCTAGAAGAATTAAAGAACAAACAGAGATGAACAATACAATAACTGAAATGAAAACTACACTAGAAGGAAACAATAGCAGAATAACTGAGGTAGAAGAATGGATAAGTGACCTGGAAGACAGAATGGTGGAATTCACTGCTGCAGAACAGAATAAAGAAAAAAGAATGAAAATAAATGAAGACAGCCTAAGAGACCTCTGGGACAACATTAAACGCAACAACATTCACATTATAGGGGTCCCAGAGGAGAAGAGAGAGAAAAAGGACACGAGAAAATATTTGAAGAGATTATAGTCGAAAACTTCCCTAACATGGGAAAGGAAATAGCAACCCAAGTCCAGGAAGCACAGCAAGTCCAGGATACCCCAAGGAGAAACACACCGAGATACATAGTATTCAAATTGGCAAAAATTAAAGACAAAGAAAAATTATTGAAAGCAGCAAGGGAAAAACGACAAATAACATACAAGGGAACTCCCATAACAGCTGGTTTCTCAGCAGAAACTCTACAAGCCAGAAGGGAGTGGCATGATATACTTAAAGTGATGAAAGGGAAGAACCTACAGCCAAGATTACTCTACCCGGCAAGGATCTCACTCAGATTCAATGGAGAAATCAAGCAAAAGCTAAGAGAATTCAGCACCACCAAACCAGCTCTACAACAAATGCTAAAGGAACTTCTCTAAGTGGGAAACACAAGAGAAGAAAAGGACCTACAAAAACAAACCCAAAACAATTAAGAAAATGGTAATAGGAACATACATATCGATAATTACCTTAAACGTGAATGGATTAAATGCTCCAACCAAAAGACACAGGCTTGCTGAATGGATACAAAAACAAGACCCATATATATGCTGTCTACAAGAGACCCAATTTAGACCTAGGGACACATACAGACTGAAAGTGAGGTGATGGAAAAAGATATTCCATGCAAATGAAAATCAAAAGAAAGCAGGAGTAGCAATACTCATATCAGATAAAACAGACTTTAAGATAAAGAATGTTACAAGAGACAAGGAAGGACACTATATAATGGTCAAGAGATCAATCCAAGAAGGAGCTATAACAATTATAAATATATATGCACCCAATATAGGAGCACCTCAATACATAAGGCAACTGCTAACAGCTGTAAAAGAGGAAATCGACAGTAACACAATAATAGTGGGGGACTTTAACACCTCACTTACACCAATGCACAGATCATCCAAGATGAAAAAAATAAGGAAACAGAAGCTTTAAATGACACAATAAACCAGATAGCTTTAATTGATATTTATAGGACATTCCATCCAAAAACAGCAGATTACACTTTCTTCTCAAGTGCGCACGGAACATTCTCCAGGATAGATCACATCTTGGGTCACAAATCAAGCCTCAGTAAATTTAAGAAAACTGAAATCATATCAAGCATCTTTTCTGAGCACAGCACTATATGATTAGAAATGAATTACAGGGTAAAAAAAGGAAAAAACACAAACACATGGAGGCTAAACACTACGTTACTAAATAACCAAGAGATCACTGAAGAAATCAGAGGAAATCAAAAAATATCTAGAGGCAAATGACAAAGAAAACACGATGATCCAAAACCTATGGGATACAGCAAAAGCAGTTCTAAGACCAAAGTTTATAGCTATACAAGCCTACCTCAACAAACAAGAAAAATCTCAATTAAACAATTTAACCTTACACCTAAAGGAACTAGAGAAAGAAGAACAAACAAAACCCAAAGTTATCAGAAGGAAAGAAATCATAAAGATCAGAGCAGAAATAACTGAAATAGAAACAAAGAAAACAATAGCAAAGATCAATAAAACTAAAAGCTGGTTCTCTGAGAAGATAAACAAAATTGATAAACCATTAGCCAGACTCATCAAGAAAAAGAGGGAGAGGACTCAAATCAATAAAATTAGAAATGAAAAAGGAGAAGTTACAACAGACACTGCAGAAATACAAAGCATCCTAAGAGGCTACTGCAAGCAACTCTATGCCAATAAAATGGACAACCTGGAAGAAATGGACAAATTCTTAGAAAGGTATAACCTTCCAAGACTGAACCAGGAAGAAATAGAAAATATGAACAGACCAATTACAAGGAATGAAATTGAAACTGTGATTAAAAATCTTCCAACAAACAAAAGCCTGGGAACAGATGGCATCAGAGGTGAATTCTATCAAACATTTAGAGAAGAGCTAACACCCGTCCTTCTCAAACTCTTCCAAAAAATTGCAGAGGAAGGGACACTCCCAAACTCATTCTATGAGGCCACCATCACCCTGATACCAAAACCAGACAAAGATACTACAAAAAAAGAAAATTACAGACCAATATCACTGATGAATATAGATGCAAAAATCCTCAACAAAATACTAGCAAACAGAATCCAGCAACACATTAAAAGGATCATACACCATGATCAAGTGGGATTTATCCCAGGGATGGAAGGATTCTTTAATATATACAAATCAATCAATGTGACACACCATATTAACAAATTGAAGAACAAAAACCATATGATAAAAAATAAATAAATAAAATAAAATAGATAACTAATAAGGACCTACCTTATAACCCAGGAAACTCTACTCAATACTCTGTAATGGCCTATATGGGAAAAGAATCTAAAAAAGTAGATATATGTATCACTTTGCTGTAAACCTGAAACTAACACACATTGTAAATCAACTATACTCCAATAAAAAAAAAAAAAACAGAAACAAGCCAAATGTCCATCAACATTTGGATAAGTGAAATGTGGTATATCCATACAATGGAATATTACTGAACAATAAAAAGGAGTAAAGTCACGATACATACTACAACGTGGATGAACCTTGAAATTATTACACTCCATAAAAGAAGCGAGCTGCAAAAGACAACATATTCATATTTATATGGAAGATCTAGAACAGGTAAATCTACAGAGACAAAGTATATTAGTGGTCATGGTGGTCTAGCGCTGGCAGGCAGCAGGGTGGGGGATTCAGAAGGGAAATTGAGGGAGAATGGAGAGTAACTGCTAATCAAAATGGAGTTTGTTTTTGAAGTAATGAAAATGTCCTAAAATTGATTGTGGTGAAAGCTGCACAATTCTGTGAACATACTACAAACCATTGCATTGTACAACATTTTAGAACTATTTAACTACTTAAACTATTTTTTAAACATTTAAGGGTGAATTTTATGATATGTAAACTTAATCCATAAACCTGCTTAAAAAATTAATGAGAATTTAGTGCCTTATGTAATTGAAATATCTAAAGATAAGTTGCTTCAGTGAGAGCTGACCCAGCAGCCAAAATATTACCACCAATACCTCATTTCGTTCTCTCTTATATGCCTTCTGTGGTAGTGGTTCCACCCTCAGACTCCACCTTGTCAGTACCCTAGCAACTCCAGACATGCCCATCTTGTTAGCAAAAAAGCAAGAACCATTCAAGACCTCATAGCCTCTTCTCATACCATCCAGAGTCAAAGATTTCTCTTTCTGAGAAGCCCCAGAAAATGTCTGTGTATGTTTTATCAATGTCTCATTGATTCTGTTTGAGTTATGTTCCCACTCTATGGTGGGGAAAGGGGGCAAACGGTAGCCTTAAGTCAGTCTGATGCCGGAGGCCCAGAGGTCAATCCTACCCAAACTACATGGCTGAAGGTTGTATAAGGGCAGCTTCCTAAGGGAAATATCAGAAATTATGGGAACTAAAGTTGAGACGTTTACATCAACCCCAATAACACAAACCCAAAAAAAGGAGTCAGAGTTGTGGACTAAAGAATACAAGAAACGTTTACTTACAACTTGATTTCTCTCAAATATCTGAGTCAAGACTGAGATACTCATGTTAGTAAATATAGCACCTAACACACAGCTGGGTCCATAATAGGTTCTCAATCCATTTTGAGTGAATTAATGAGTAAAAGAGCCAACAACAACAAATTAATAAACTAATGAATGAATAATAGGCTATTTTGGAAAAGAGCCCAGACTCTTTGGATTCTATTTTATCTCCTGCTGCCCTTTCCTTGGTCAGTCTCCATTTGTCAGGTAAAGCATTCAGAAAATAGAAGGAACTGGGGAAAGTGGGGGAGAGTTTCAAATCCCTGTATGTTGGTCCTGAAAAGAGACCTGATGATAAACATCAGAGTTGAAGAATTTTGAATCATTGGCTACAGAAAGGTTGGGAGATATTTAGTTGGTTTCAAACTCCAGGTTAACATAGGAAAGATGCTGGCACTCTGTCGAGGCAAAAATTGACTCTCTTTATAATCCCACTTCCAACACCAATGTAGGCATCAGTTCCAGGGGTTCATGATTTACAAATCTTCCCACCCTTCTTCCAAAGCCAGTCCTTAATTAGTTTCTGACCTATTCGGTACTTTGTAAGTATAGCTGAACATCACCCTAAGTCTAAGTCACCAGGTGTACATTAAACAACATGAAAAGACAAAGATCAGAACCATGTCTATCAGTAGTATCTAATCAAGAGTCTGCACACTTACAATTTCCATTTTGAGCTTCACTTCAAAACTGGAAGATAAATTGGGCAGGTATTATTAACCCTGTTTTACAGATTAGGAAACCTAGGCCCAGGAAATTTTTGCCCTACTTTTTAATTTGTGAAAAAGCAGGGCCCAGAGCGACTGCCTCCTGACCCCTTTAAATACGAGGTGTTACCACTAAACCACCATCCAGTGTGATGAACATTGAGATGTTTGCCCTAAACTCACAGATGTAATTACAATGGCCCATCCATACCTTTGCTTCATTAATAACTAAGAAACATAAAATTACATTGTAAAGATCGCATCAAACATTTCTGTGTGAGAATGCTAGGCATTCAGTAACTACTGATGGATTCATTCATATCAGAAGTGATTGCAAAGTCATGAAACAGACAAAGCCAATTAGTTTCTACCTACCATTCAAATCCACGTCCGTGGACCCTGTAATACCTTCATTTAGCCATTTGAGCTAATCCATGGTCTTTGCAGTAAAAAGACACTGAAACATTTATAAATCTACAGGTACACTTTGAGTGAACGTCAAACACTGTATATGATAGATTGTTTTCTTTTTCCTCAAGTACTGAGCAAACTCTGTATTTTTTTTAAAAATTCACTATGTTACTGATAATGGAAAATGGATTTACTTAGCTGGGTAGTTTTAATTAGTTTGTTAGTATTCCAAAGACTTTTGGGCGAATGGGACTGTTTTCTAATACCTGTAATGCATACAAGTGTAAAATCAAAATTGACTCCAGCAAAACCTAATTCTAAAAGCCCTAGAGTAAAATCAAGATAAAATAATTTACACCAAAACCACTACATCAAAATAGAAAGAAGTCTGTGAATAGTCCAATAGTGATCACCACTATGATTATCCAAAGAAAGAAAACCAGAGTTTGAGATTTTCTAACAAATCCCACATTCATTACCCTTCTGTTGCTTTTTGCTTGTGCAAAAGGGCTATCATTTCTAAAGCACATCAACTTAACAAGTGTATAATATAATAAAGACTAGTGAGAAACATACAAAAATTAAGAGATACAAATCCTTGATGAAGGAATTACAGATTTTTTTTCCTTTTTACATTTTTATTTAATGCTGCTATAAGATTGTTATTTAAGAAATAAAAAGCAAGAACAACTACCAGGCTTAGTTGGGGCAGTGTCTCAGCTTTGCAGTAGTACTGGATAGAGAGTTAGGACCATTGCCTTGCAGTGTCAGCTCTGCGCTCACCTGTTCTTTGACCCGGGAGGGTTCTCTCCATTTCACAGGGCCTGAACATCTCTAGCAATAAAATGATGATAAAGAAAATGACCTATCCTACTTCATACATCAGAATAACATAAAAAGAATTAAAACAAACATGTAGTTATCGAATTCAGTGAAAGAAGGTTTGGCAAGTTGGGCTTTGCTTTTGAAAACACAAGTAAGCAAAGATGAGAGGGGCTGAACAAATTCCATCAACCTAGCTGCACATGCTCTTGTGATACCAATAGCAGGCAATATCTAGAGGCACAAATATTGATGCTCCCTCATCCCCTCCCCCGCAAAAATGCAAGTACTGAAACTTGTCAAATGCCAAATGGTGTTTCTACTAGATAAATGAAAATTATATACAAGTCAAAATTAAGATTTTTAGAGATTGGAGTCAAAAGACCCTGGTTCTACCTCCACTGCCAATTCTAGCTCTTAACTCTGCAGAATTGACAAGTCTCTCAGTTTCCCAATCTGAAAATTAAAGGTAATTGTTAGTGTTACTAGCATCCACTCCCTCAATGGTCTCCATGTTCCTTAGGGTCCACGGTGGCCTAGAGAAGGCAGAGACTGTACTGATTCATAGGATGCCAAGGAAGTGTTCTAAATTCTCCTCTAAACATCACATAGAAAGGAAAATTGTCACCAGATTTCATGTGTCCTAATTTTATATTATCTTCTCAAGTCTTCACCCTTACCTCTATAATCCTATAATCATAACCAAGCCACATTCCACAGTGAAGAGAACAAAAGAATTGAGGGTGCTGAGCTTTCCTGGGCCTCATCTCCTTGACAATCCATAGACCCAAACAATAGTTATGAGGTCATTGTGTCTAACCATTCCCTATGTCCCAGAGCCTCAAAATATTTTAAATTCTTGTGTATTCTCCCAGGGTCTAGCATCAAGCCTTCTAAATTGTGGATCTAGGAATACTGGGTCCCTTTCAAAAGGGCCATCAAAATACAGAATGTAGAAGATATTCTAAAGCACTTAAGAGCCTCCATCAAAGACCTTTCAAGGCTGAGGATCATGTTGAGTCTTGGTTGGAAACAAAGAAAGCGGGAGATAGAAAAGATTTTAAAGCCTTCTATCCTCCAGTTTGAATATAAAAATCTCCTTATGAGACTGTCTTATTAACAATAACATTAACCCTATGTGTTTCATAAGACGGTGAGGATCAAATTAGATAATGGAGGTAAAAAGTCCCCTTAACACTATTAAAATTTTTAATTATTAATTTACATTAATTAGAGAACATAAAAAACATAGATTATAATTCACTGAGCAACTTTTCCAGTTAACAAAGGATAAAGTAATATTCTATAATTTTTATCCAGGTACAAATATACACAAACTTACTTTCTGGCTCTAGTAGAAAATAAAGTTCTTCCAGAGAAGATAGGCTGCAAAGGCGTATAGTAAGCTCTTCATCCACAAATGAGACTATATTACTTATATTCAAACAGAATGATGTCTGATCAGGTTGTCAGTGTAAATATGACTGCAGATAAAATATTTAATCCATCTAAGAGAAAAAATGGTATTCAAGCCTTTTCAGAAGCTCATATAAAGTACAAAAATTATTTTTACAAAAATATTTTATCAATTCCTTAGTGTAAGTCATTAAAGTATCCAAAGGAAATCCACTGACATAAAAAGACTGCTATGTGAGCAAACTGGATTTATTCCAGAAATGCAATGTCACTCACCATATTAACAGAATAAAGAAGAAAAGTCAATGATTCTCATTAGAATTGTAGAAAACACATTTGATAAAAGTCAACATCCTTCATGGTAAAAAAGAAAAAAGATTTTCAGCAAATTAGAAATAAACTTTCTTAATGTGATACACAGTATCTACAGAAAAAAAATGAAGGAAGGATGGGAGGGAGAGAGGGAGGGAGGGAGGGGAATAAAAGGAAAATGAAATAACAGGTACTTTTCAAATGAGGATATCTGAATTGCCAACAACATTAATAAAAGTGTTCAACTTCATTAGTCATCAGGGAAATGCAAATTAATAACTGGTATGACATCACTACACACCCACCAAAATGGCTAAAGTAAAAAGACACAGTAACACCAAGGGCTATAAGGAATGTGGAGCAACTGCAATGTTTATATGCTGGTGGTGTGAATATATAAAACTCAAAATAGGTAAAGCTTACCTATAAGCTAGAAACCCTGTTAGAAATCATGATATGGTTGCCTTTGGGGAGAAGACAGTGGGATAAAGCCTGGGAAAGAACCCAGGTTGGGAAGTGTGGGAGCTTTTTGGATGTAGTTCTATCCGTTGGGTATTATCATATTTCTTGGTGATCTACATGGTGATTATGTAACTGTTTGCTTTGTGATACTTCATCAAGCTGTACACTTAAGAATTGTGCATATCCCTGTAGATATACTTCAATTATTAAACATTTTTATTTAAAACTTGACTCAGGTGTTAAGAACTAGAGAACTGTAGTCATCAAAATCAGTCAGACTATAATGCAGGCTGACCTGAATTTTCTGAAAATCTTGCAATCTTAAGGCATCATTCAACCATTAGGACAATATCCCTTGGCTCACCAGTTCCTTTAAAAGCTTATTCTTATCTTTCACAGCCAAGGCTCCCCAGAATTTTTTTGCCTTTAACAAAGCTAAGAAATCTGGCACCTGTGAAAGTCTGAAGGTCCTTTTCCTCAAATTTTCCTCCAGACCATGAGCAGTAGAGACAACCAGTGGAGGAGAGAAGGCACTGAAGGACCATTAGATCTCAGCATGGGAAGAGACCCCAGAAGTCATTAGTCTAACCTTACTCCACACACAGAGGCATCCTGCAGCATCACAGCAGGTAGTCACTTAGCCTCTGCTTAAAACATCTTCAAGGTCAGGAAGCTAAGGCGGTCTGTTTCCAGGATGAAGAGCTTTCCATGTCTGCAAATCTCTCTGTGAAAAGCTCCCAGCCTCCCTCTCTTTAACTCATACACTTTGTATACAAAAGAACAAACCCTCTCCAAATAACAGTTTTTCAAATGTAAGAAGCAGATTATCATGTCCTGCGCATAGTTTCTCTTCTCTACACTAAACATCTCCAGTTCCTCCAGTCCTTCTCACACTAAATTAGGCACTGTCATATTGCGGGAAGAAGGTTTCTTCTTGTTCCTCGAAGCACTTTGGAATCAATTTGACTCAGTTTGTCAGAGACGCAGGTAAAGATAAAATCTAGCTATGGAAGATGATCACAGCCAAGAGCAATTTTGTGCATAGGCAGAGCAGACTGTTGCCTGTTCTACGTGATTTGAAAGGCAGAGGAATTTTCTGTGAATAAAATATTTTCCCCACTTGCCTGCCTTGAAACCTGAAGTTTTCATGTAAGTCACAGTTTTGCATTAAGGCATCAAAGAGTACTATGAAAAAAAAATGTTATGGCATGACGAACACGAACATCAGAAAAGAAACTAGCTCTTGAGATTAGATAGAAGGCTGAGGAAACACACCATGAGGCAGGTCCATTAGAGGAGAGTGAGAAGTACCTGGAGCAAGAAAGTACCTGGAGAACGAGACAAGCTAAGAGGACAGAGGCAGCTAGGGTGCCAGAGTGCTGGGGTACCTTGGAACTTGGATTAATGAAGGTATACACACCTAAAAAGAAAATGAAACTGAAAATGGGGAAAGAAATGGATAATTTGCCAAGAACAGCTCTTCTCACAGGCATAGACAAGAGATATTCCTTCCATCAGAAACTCCGTGAACTAGTGGGTGACTCAGATGCAGAAGGGAGCTCCTCTCTCTCTCTCTTCCCCCTATACTCCCCTTCCTTTCCTTTTTGTCCCTATTCAGTTGGCCCACCAAGAACTGTCCCTGCCAGTGAGAGGAGCCAGTGACTGGGTGAGTAAATCACACCAGCCCTAATCTGCATCAGCTGCCCTGAATTAAGTGAGAGTTGGGTGGGGGACTAGGAAGCCCCATTTGAGCTTCTGGTCTAAATGATGTCTTTCAACACGGTTATGTCAAATACATCAGGAACATTGGAAGGACGGGGGCAATTAATAAAGCTGCGTTTTGATCCCATATGACTCAGATTGTTCTTAACTGGCTATTACTCAAATACGTAGCAAAGATGGGTAACTGGCACCCTTAATTTCCAACTATAGTACATTGATACGTAAAATTAGTCCTTTTACAAGCTCTTCTCACCATAAACATCGAAGCAAAAGCCTGGGGACAAGCGCTGAATCCAAAGAAGAGACTTTATAAGGCAGCGATTTTAGCCTCTGTGGAAATGATTTCATAGGTAATATATACAGATAGAGAATGCCTAAAATATTTGTGATGAGGTAGGGATAGGAGTCTTGCAACGTGCTCCTGCCTTACAGACCTCTGGGACTAGGCGTCTTAGCCTCATCCCTGGTGGAGATAATGTGTGCTTCAGGGCACTGAATAGTTGTGTTATAGGAAACTATCCATTCTAATCCATTGACATGTAAATACGTAGAAATGGAAAATCTGATTCTGTTCATCCCACAAATCCTTTGGTTTGTTACACTCACACCTGGGACCATATGCAAAAAATTAAATTAAGAGCAACTGTTGATTTAATGGTTGATTTGGAATTTTTTTTAATCAACCACAGCTTTCTTTAGTCAGCTCTGTTCTTAAACAGATAATTACACTTCACAATGGGAGACATTAACTGTATCCCTCACCCTCAGTAATGGATCTTGAACTTTGCAAGATTTACAGTTGCTTCCTCCTACTTAAAGACATTCAGCTCAGAAGACTGCAAAGTTAAGTAGAAATGACAATTATCCATCTTTTATTTCACTGAAAGATTTTCAAACCTGAAAAGTAATCAGAAAGGTTTTTCTTTTTTTTCTTTTTTAAGAAAGCAAGAAAACTGGTGCATAAAAATCATAGAAATTCAAAACTTTCTATATAGGACATTCAAAATCATTTTGTCACAGTCCAGATGACAAAGACCAGAATACATTACAATCAGTACTTATCGTGCATTTTATATGTATTTTAATATTTACAACAACCTTATAAGTACATTTTCTAAATGAAAAAACTAGGGCTCAGAGAGGTTACATAACTCCCCTTAGGACACACACATGCTAAGTGAAAAAGGTTGAGATTCAAACTCAGGTCTTATTCCAGAGCTTGCATTCCTTACTCCCATGCGTCTTATTCTTTTCCGCCCTAACCTAAAAGACCTCAGTTACTCTCTATCATATCATCCTTCCTCTTCCTTCCTGGAACTTCTAATCATTTACAATTATCTTGCTTATTATCTTGTTTGTATTCTGTACTCTCCCACTAGAATAAAAGCTCTATGAGGGAAGGGACTTTTTTTTTAATCAGGTTCACTGCTTCTCCCCAGTCCTAACACTTACTAGTCACTCAATCAAATGTTTGTTGATTTAATAGACATTCTTGCTCAAAAAATTAGGGTAGGAAAGAGAACCAGAACCTACTGTCTCCAAGATCAGTGCTTATGAATGGGCAATGTTCCCCGTTCACCTGAGACTGGAAAGTCTTGCCATACACTTTTTAAAGCCAGTGGTGCCAACATCCCATCTCTTTACATGCCTTCATAACAACGCTCCAACTCTGGCTAAACATCCTCTGTGTACACAAAACTGTCCCAGGAAGAGCAAGTATACAAAGAAGTATAAACTCTGGTGCCCAATCCTAAGGAGTTCACAGTCAAGCTAGAGAGACAGGAAATATGACTTTAAAAAGCAACTCCCACTGCAAAACAGTCTATTCTAAGTATCCAGTGAGCAGCTGTTCGTGACAAAGTTTATCTTTCTGCAGCAATTTCAGTTCCAGGGAAACCTAAAGTATGGCTAAAGTGAGGAGAAAGGAAGACTCCAATTTGCCAGCTCTGATATCTTTAGCACCTGCTGTTAATCACACACCTGCACTCAGGCGTCATTTAGTGGCTCCTGTGATTGACCATTTCAATTGCTGTGTCTGTAGATCACAGTCCCAGCTGAATATCCAGAGACCACATTCATCAAAAGCACAATTTGGGTGGAACGTGACTGTTTTTCCAAAGTTGGAGGGACGGCATCAGCAAGAAAAATCGGCAGTATTTTTAAAGGAAAGTTGGTTGACTCTAAGCATACTGCACAATTATGTTTATTTTTACTATTAAAAAGAAATTATCAGTTCCTCAGGTGTGGTTACAAAAGTACTGGGATAGCACTGCTATACATAAAATAGATAAACAACAAGGGCCTACTGTATAGCACAGGGAACTAGATTCAATATCTGGTGGTAAACTATAATGAAAAAGAATGTGAAAAAGAATATATATATCCTTATATATATATATTCATATATATATGAATTACTTTGCTACATATCTGAAACTAACACAACATGGCAAAATCAACTATACTTCATTTTTTTAAAGAAGTACTGGGTATGAAATTCCCAGTAGAATTGGGTATGGCAGTCCAGAAGTTAGGACTCTGTGCTTTCACTGCTGAGGGCCCAAGTTCAATCCCTGGTTGGGGAACTAAGATCTCACAAGCCATGTGGGATAGCCAAAAAAAAATTTTTTTAATAAAGAATTTTTTTTTAATTTAAAGTACTGGGTATTTAATTTTGACCACACACACACATAAAAATAGGCAAGGCACTAACCAAGAATTCAGCAACTATCACCTCCGTAGGATAAGAGCATTCCCAAACCTGAAAAGTAGATCAGTGAGTCAGTTAAGTGATGTCAACCTTACCCCGCAGCCTCAAGAACTGGTCCAAGCCAAGCTCATCAGAGCCCTTCTCCAGTATTTTCTCCTGGAGCAGGAAGGGAAGAATCTTCCTTCCTGCTTTGATTATGAGATGTAGGATGTACCCCAGATCTTCCTGCAACCATGAGGAAGAGTCTGAGCAAATGAAGCCAACAGAGAGAATCTAGAATATGAGACAGTCAATTCCGCAGTTCCAGCCACAGAAGTTTCCAGAGCTGCCTCTCTCTGTAGCTCTTATGTGAGTGACCCAAGATCCTTCTAATAATTTCCTCCTCCTCCTTTTTTTTTCCGTTAGGCTACTTACACTTGAGTTTCTCTCACTAGCAATACAAAGATTACTAATTACTACAGAAATTAGTATTAAATGTAGACTGGGTTTAGTTGATACGAGGTAGAGGAAGTGAGAATCACACTACTCCCAGCTGGAAAGATGGCAATTCTTACATGAAAACAAAGTAGATATTAACTATTACCTGCTGTATCTTGGCAGACAGACAATAATATTTTGGTGGCTTGGTAGAAAAATAATAAATAAGACTCAGCCATAAAAAAGACTGAAATCTTGCCATTTGCAACAGCATGGAGAGACCTGAAAGGTATTATGCTTTAATGAAAGAAGTCAGACAGAGAAAGACAAATACTGTAAGATATCACTTATATGTGGAATCTGAAAAATAAACAAACGAATGAAAATAACAAAACAGAAACAGACACAGATATAGAGAACTAGTGGTTACCAGTAAGGAAGGGGGCAAGATAGGGGTAGGGGATTAAGAAGTACAAACTACTATGTATAAAATAAATAAGCAGCAAGGATATATGGTACAGCACTGGGAATATAGTCAATATTTTATAATAAATTTAAATGCATAAAATCTATAAAATTTTAAATTTTTTTAAATTACAAATTTTTTAAATCTATAAAACTATTGAATACTATTGTATACACCTTAAACTAATATGATATTATAAATCAACTATACTTTAATTTAAAAAACTTTAAAACTAGAACGTATCAATAGAACACTGACAGGAGGTCAAGAGATGTTATGGGGACTTCGTTTATATCTGTACCAGAAAAATGACTGATAAAACAATTGCTTTAATAAATGATTAAACTTTGAGAGGAAAAAAAAAAGAAACAAGAGCACACTTGATACTTCTTATGACCTTTGGTAAGGTTCCTTAAAGGAAAATAAACCTCAATCTAAGCTGGCATTTCTTAAAATGGATAGGAAATAAGAAGATAAATATATAGTGCTTTTAAAACAGAGGCCTTATCTATATGTAGCTACTGATCCAAAGCTGCTAAGGATCAGAAAACCATGCTGCCCGCTAAACTGTTACAGATGAATTCTGTGTCCTACAGTGAAGTTATTTCACCATCAAGGAGAGGGGATACCCAGGAGTAACCTAGAAATGGGAAAAGCCTGACCACTCAGACTTTTCCAAAACAGCTCCTGCTGTGCACCTGCCCCAAAGAAAAGGCAGTAATTTTTCCCATCATAAAGTGCAAATAATTGGGAAGAAACGAGGGGCCAGAGGGCAGAAGAGTTCTGTTTTACCGACTCAGCCTATTGCTTCAGTTGCCCTGAGGCAGGGGCCAAGGGAGAAGTTATTAAACAGAGGCCACAGGAGGACTGTCAAAGTCCTATGGGTATGTTTCTAGAAGACATAAATTTCAAAGGCAGCGTGTAGAGCCAAATATTATGAATCAACAAAACTGCTGGTTTGTTATAAGTCAACAGAGCCCATCAAAATGAACTCAACACTGACAGCTAACTAGCTCTTTAAAAGATGTGCTTCGCTAAAGAAATTCTTCAATTAGAAGCCTGCAATTGCTCCATCTCTAAGGCAATTCCTGGGTCTCTGTACAACAATGATAGCAACTGGGCTTCTGGAAGAATACAGCCTTCCACGAGCTGTCCTCTTGTTTACTGTGGCCATGAAGGGAAATGATCAAGGCAAAGCTTCCTGGGGACAGAATGCCACAGACCTAACAGCAGCCAAGGCAGTGAGTGAAAAATGGATATGCCTTACTAGTCCTATTCAGTGGAGTATGGCATATCCTCTGGAGTTGTCCCACTCATGTTGCTTATCCTTCTCCCTCTTTTCCGAACTTGAATTCTTATTCTGGCTACTTTCTTCTTCCTGTACTATTGTATCTTAGATGGGTTGGAAATGGTTAAATTAGTCCCAATGCCCACAGCGTTCAGAATCTTGAGGAGCCATGTCTCCCAAACACCTTGAACTTGTTAGTAAATGCAGTAGTTGGTGATACTTTGAAATACCTCTCTTGACAGAGTTGGGGGTGGGGAGTATACTTGTGATTACATGTGGATTCACTGCCTTATGTAGGCAGCAGCGGAATTGTATACATAGAAAGAAGAGTGTTTCCACAGGGAAAATTGTAATGTCTAAAGAGGTCAATCATGAACCACTCCCAACCATAGATATTGATCCAAGATGGAGCCCAAGCCAAATCCACCAAAGTTATTGTCTAGGTTCTTTCTGTTATGGGGAAGGTTTTTCTTTTTTCTTTGGTTATAATCAGGAAAAGCATGATCTCAGAAAGACAAGGTCCCCACTACCCACTAAGGCACCTTTGTGCAAATAGATAAATGTACCTCTTCCTCAAATCATTTTACTGACTTTTGTTAGAAAAGACACTTGAGTGCCATCTGCTGGAAATTTGCCATAATAAACATACAAATCTTTGATTTCTAAGATATGATTAGTAACCCTTAGATGGAGCAGAATTGTACACTGCATGCAATACATGGCAGCTCTACTGACACCCATGTCCCCTACTACATGGGGAAGTTTGACCCAATGATGTCGGTACCCCAAAAGAAACAGATATGAGACAGACTAAAAAATTCCTGCAGGCTTCAGATCTCTGTTTCTAATTCCAAAAGTCTTCAGAGTTGACCTGATTCTATAACTCTTTCTTCTAGTCTGTAAACAAGTCCAAACTCATTGCAGTATATTCCTTTCTATTAAGCTAGTAGCTGGTTCAAATTGACTTTTTTTGTTCCTTACAACCAGAAGAGTCCTAGGAAATATACCCAGTTTCACTCATTATCTAGCCATATGAACTTAGCTAAGTCATTTGGCCTCTGTGAACCTAAGATTCCTCAGCTATAAATTGGGTAACTATTGAAAGAGAAGCATATGAGATAAACACATGTGAAAGGGCTTTTAAAGTACAATATGCCAAGATGGCATTGAAAAGAAGGCGATGATGATAATTCAGACAGACCAAAAGAAGATGCAAAATCTACTCCCATTACTTTTCTACTTTCCTGTCTTTCTTCACAGCATAGGGGAGAATTTTTTTTAATGGAAAAAGAAGACATAGGGTAGAACTTCACTAATTTAAGTTGGAATCAATAGGCAGAGGAGAAAGATTGATTTGTGACCCTCTGAACCACAGGCTCAGGATTCTGTCCTGCCTTCTTCCAACAGAAAGAATTGAAGACAGATGATTGTGGAGATAGCAAGCATGGTCTGTAGCCATGAACATTAGTCCCCATCTAAAATCGGTAAATTAAAAGATAAAACCTGAGACATCTTGTTTCCATCATCACAATGAGTTTAATCAGCTACCTATTACAGGTGGTCCTTGGCATCTCAACAAGTTGATGAAAAACAGCAATTACTCTCAGAAACAAAAGAGTAAATACAAGTACCAGCTGTTACTAACCCAGGCCAAAGACCTTCACCTATGCTAACCAAAGACTTTTAATGGAGACAAAAACTGTCAGCTAAACAAGCAATCAGGTTGAAAATAGAGGTCTCGATATAGGGCATTATCTACTAATGTGTTGACCACTGGACGACTTCAAAGGAAACTAAAAGGAAAGGTGGGAGGAATGGATAAATTAAGATTAGGGTTACCATACATATACAAATATATATTAAACACAAATATCAAAAAGACCGACCATATAGCAGGGGAGGTCTAGGGAACACTCTGTAATAATTTACATGGGAAGAGAATCTATATATGAATGGACATATATAATGTACAAATGAACCAGATTGTGTACACCTAGGACAAACAATATTCTAATCATTACCTCGATTACAAAAATTAAAACAACAAACAAGAAGTAATGAAACATAAACTTATGGGGGTTCTTCCTGGCACATTCCATTCTCATTGACAATCTAGGAACAGGACTTCCAGGAAGGCTCTTCTGCCCTAGTAACCAGATTTAGGAATGGAGAAATGCTGTCGCCTTGTGGCCGTTTCACACAACAGCAACTTTAAACCCACTGCTAATGGTCACTTAATATTCACATAATTGCGTGACTGTAAATGAAACCTGCCCTCAAAAAAATTCGTGGTGTTGAAAATAGACCAAGAAATTCCAAGGAAGGTTACCTTTCAAGAAGACAATTTCGAGAGGCATATTTTACTCACCTTTTTCCTTTTCTTTCTTTTTTTTTAAACAAAAAAAGGTCATGGAAAAATACTCAACATCAGGAATTAACAAAGACATGCAAATCCAATCTACAAAAACTTTCAAATCACAACAGTCAGAATGATCATCAGCAAAAAAGTCTAGAAACGATCAATGCTGAAGGGGTCTAGAGAACTGTGTCCCCTCTAGCTGCTGGTGAGATGTAAAGTGGTAAGAGCCAATAATGAGAACAGAAAGGAGCTGCGTTTAGAAGTAAAAATTGAGTTACCATTCGATGCAGCAGGCCCACCGCTGGGCCTATCACCTGAGAAGACCAGAATCGAGAAGACACAGACTGGCAAAGCTCCACTGCAGCCTTATTCACAAGATGCAAGAGATGGAAACAACCGAAATGTCCATCAACAGATGAATGAACGAAGAAGTGGTCAGGGTACACAATGGAATATTAGCTATGGAAAACAATGAAACACTCCTCTTTGCAACACCGGAGATAAGCCTAGAGATATATATCAGAAAGACCGACCTTGTAGCAAGGGAGGTCTACGGAACACTCTGTAATAATTGACATGGGAAGAGGATCTGTACATGAATAGATATATATGTAATGTGCAAATGAGCCAGAGTGTGTACACCTTGGACAAACAACATTCTCATCATTACCCCGATTTAAAAAATTAAAACAATCAACAAGAAGTAATGAGACATAAACTTATGGAGGTTTCTCCGGGCACTTTCCATTCTGACTTACAACCTAGGAACACTACTTCCAGAAACGCTCTGCTGCCCTAGTACCCAGATGGGAGAATGGAGAAATGCTGCCTCCTAGTGGCCGTTTCACACAACAGCAGCTTTAAACCCACTGCTAATGGTCACTAAATATTCACCAAACTTGCAGTTCTGTAATGACACCTGCCGTCAAAAAAAAATCCTGGGGACAAAAATCCACCAGAAAATTCAAAAGAGGGCAACCTTTCAACAAGAGAATTTCAAGAAGTATATTGTACTCACACATTTTTCTTTTCTTTCTTAACAGAAAAAAAATGGCCTGGAAAAATGATAAATTTTAGGAATTTTTAAGGACATGCAAACCCAAATCACAAAAACCTATCAGTTCACACCAGTCAGAATAGCCATCAGCAAAAATGCTGCAAACAATAAATGCTAAAGGGATTGTGGAGAAATGCGAACCCTCAGTTTTAAGGGGGACGTGGTAAGAGCCACAAACGAAAACACAATGGAGGTGCTTTGAAAAGGTAAACATTGAGCTACCAGTCAATCAAGCATACCCACTGCTGGGCCTATCACCTGAGAAAATGAGAATCAAAAAGTCATAGGCCTGTGCTTCCCTGGTGGCGCAGTGGTTGAGAGTCTGCCTGCCGATGCAGGGGACACGAGTTCGTGCCCTGGTCCGGGAGGATCCCACGTGCCGCGGAGCGGCTGGGCCCGTGAGCCATGGCCGCTGAGCCTGCGCGTCCGGAGCCTGTGCCCCGCAACAGGAGAGGCCACAACAGTGAGAGGCCCGCGTACTGCAAAAAAAAAAGTCACAGGCCTGGGCTTCCCTGGTGGCGCAGTGGTTGAGA
The DNA here is from genome assembly GCF_005190385.1 of Monodon monoceros. Lineage (NCBI taxonomy): Eukaryota > Metazoa > Chordata > Mammalia > Artiodactyla > Monodontidae > Monodon > Monodon monoceros. The sequence goes on along the minus strand of NW_021703781.1, from coordinate 15,484,624 downwards.
GTCCGCCTGCCGATGCAGGGGACACGGGTTCGTGCCCCGGTCCGAGAAGATACCACATGCCGCGGAGCGGCTGGGCCCGTGAGCAATGGCCGCTGACCCTGCGCATCCGGAGCCTGTGCTCCGCAACGGGAGAGGCCACAACAGTGAGAGGCCCGCGTACCACAAGAAAAAACAAAAAGTCACAGGCTAGCAAACCTGCAGTCCAGCAATATTTACCATAGTCAACACGTGGAAGCAACGAATATGTCCATCAACAGACGAATGCACCAAGAAGTGGTCCATGTACACTAAGGAATATTACTCCAATAAAAAATATAATTTAAATTAAAAAAACAAACATAAGTAAGGAGACATAAGCTTTTGGGGGTTTATCAGAACACATTCCACTCTATTTTATAACTGAGGAACACCACTGGCAGGAAGGTCTGTTTCCCTAATACCAGCGTGGGGAACGTAGAAAGGCTGCCGCCCTCTGGCCGTTACCTGCAAAAGCAGCTTTAAAGCCTGTGCTAATGGTCACTTCATATGAACAACTACTGCAGGGCTGCAAATGAAACCTGCCATCAAAATGTCTTGAGGGAGGTAATGGCCAAAAATTTTCGAAGTGTGGCACATACTTTAAGAAAACAATCTGAAGAAGTAAGCTGTAATCACAGTTTGAAAAAAAAAAAAAGGACATGCCTTAAAGCTCAACTTCAACGGATTATGAGACGCATGCAAGTCCACCACAAAGAGGTATCAGCTCACACCAGTCAGAATAACCATCAGCAAGAAAACTACAAACAATCAATGCTGAAGGTGTTGCGGAGAAATGCATACCCTCAACTTGAAGTGGGATGTACCCTGGAAAGAGCCCCTAATGAGAACAGAATGGAGGTGCCTTTAAAAGGTAAACACTGAGCTACCATATAATCCAGCAGGCCCATTCCTGGACCTACAACCTAAGAAGACAGAGTTGGAAAGACACAGGCAGGCAAATCTGCATTGCACAGTATTACAATAGCCAAGATATGGAAGCAACCAAAAAGTCCATCAACAGATGGGTGGACAAAGAAGAACTGCTACATGTAGAGATGGAATATTAACTGGGGAAAAAATGAAACAATGCCACTTGCAGCACCATAGATGAGTCTAGAAGTAATCACGCAACTTGTAGTAAGTGAGAAAGCGAAAGACACATATCCTATGATATTACTTACAGTTGTTATCTAAAAATGATACCAATGAAGATATTTCCACAGAGGAAGGCAATCACAGATTCATTAAAGAAACTTATGGTTCACCAAATGTAAATGTGTGAGGATTGGATACATTAGAACATTAGAATTAACAGAGATATACAAACACATGTGAAATATATAATCACCAAAGACCTACAGAATACCAAGAGAAGAATACTCAACATTGTGTCATAACCTATATGGGAAAAGGACCCAAAGAAGAATACATACATGTAAAAGAACCACATATTGCACACCTATAAAAAACAAAACATTTTAATCAAGTTTGCTGTGATAAAAATAAAAATTAAATTAAAAAACGAACAAGAACTAATGAGACAAAAACTTAAGGAGCTTTTTCCTGGCACATTCCATTCTAATTTACAACCTAGGAACAGGACTTTCAGAAAGGCTCTGCTGCCCTAGAAAGCAGATTTGGGAATGGAGAAATGCTGCCGCCTTGTGGCCATTTCACACAACAGCAGCTTTAAACCCAGTGCTAATGGTCACTAAATATTCACACTCATTGCAGGCCTGTAAATTTCACCTGCCCTCAAAAAAAATCCTGAGGTTGAAAATCGATGTGAAAATTAAAAAGAGGGCAACCTTCCAAGAAGACAATTTCAGGAGATATATTGTACTCATACATTTTTTCATTTTTGTTTTAGCAGAAAAGAAAAACTCTTGGAAAAATGCTGAACATTAGGAATTATTAAAGACATGTAAATCAGAATCACAAAAACCTATCAACTCACACCAGTCAGAATTGCCATGTGGAAAACTCCTGTAAACAATAAATGCTAAAGGGGTTGTGGAGAAATGGGTACCCTGAGTTCTAAGTGGGATGTGGTAAGAGCCACAAATGGAAACACAATGGAGGTGCTTTGCAATGTAAACATTGAGATACCAGTCAATCAAGCATACCCACTGCTGGGCCTATCACCTGAGAAAATGAGAATCAAAAAGTCACAGTCTGGCAATCCTGCACTCCAGCAATATTTACCATAGCCAAAACTTGGATGCAACGAAAATGTCCATAAACAGAGGAGTGCAACAAGAAGAAGTGGTCCATGTACACAATGGAATATTACTCCAATAAAAAATATAAATTAAACATAAAAACAAACATAAGTAAGGAGACATAAGCTTTTGGGGGTTTATCGGGGCACATTCCACTCTAATTTGTAACTGAGGAACACCACTGGCAGGAAGGTCTGTTTCCCTACTACCGGTGTGGGGAACATAGAAAGGCTGCCGCCCTCTGGCCGTTGCCTGCAAAAGCAGCTTTAAAACCTGTGCTAATGGTCACTTCATATGAACAAGTACTGCAGGGGTGTAAATGAATCCTGCCCTCAAAATGTCTTGAGGGAGGTAATGGCCAAAAAATTTCAAAATGTGACTCATACTTTAAGAAAGCACTTTGAAGAACTAAGCTGTAATCACAGTTTGAAAAATAAAAAGGACATGCCTTAAAGCTCAATTTCAACAGATTATGAGACACATGCAAATTCACCCACAAAGAGGTATCAGATCACACCAGCCATAATATGTATCAGCAGGAAAACTACAAACAATAAATGCTGAATGTGTTGGGAGAATTGCATACCCTCAACTTTAAGTGGGATGTAACCTGGAAAGAGCCACTAATGAGAACAGAATGGAGATATCCTTAAAAGGTAAACATTGAGCTACTATATGATACAGGAGGACCACTCCTGGGCCTATAACATAAGAAGACAGAATTGGAAAGACAAAGGTAGACAAATGTGCATTGCAGCAGTATTATAATAGCCAAGACATGGAGGCAACCAAAAAGTTCATCAAGAGGTGAGTGTACAAATAAGAACTGGTACATGTACAGATGGAATACTAGCTAGGGAAAACAATGAAGCAATGCCATTTGAATCACCATAGATGAGTCTAGAGGTAATCAGGGAAATTGTTCTAATGCAGACAGTAAAAGACACATATCCTATTATATCACTTATATGTGTTAGCTAAAAAATGATACTAATGAAGATATTTCCACAGAGAAAGGCAATCACAGATTCATTAAACAAACATGGTTCACCAAATGGAAAGGTGTGAGGATTGGATACATTAGGATATTGGGGTTAACACAGATATAGAAACACATGTGAAATATATAATTGCCAAAGACATACAGAATACCAAGAGAAGACTACTCAACATTGTGTCATAACATACATGGGAAAAGGATCTGAAGAAGAATAGATATGTGTATATGTGTGAAAGAACCACATCTTGCACACTTAGAACAAATAAAACATTGTAATCACATTTGCTGTGATAAAAAAATAAAAATTAAATTAAAAAAAGAACAAGAAGCAATGAGACATAAACTTAAGGGGCTTTTTGCTAGAACATTGCATTCTAATTTACAACCAGAACACGACTTCCATTAAAGCCCTGTCTTCAATAACAAAGCAGCTTTATAAACAATGTTGAAGGTAGCTTAAAAGAAGTCTCACTAATTATTGACAGTAACAAGAAAACAAACAAAAGTAAAAATCTCACTGCAAAAAGTATACATAGAATAAGGGTAATAGATCAAACACTTATTAAACTTCTGTAAAGAATAAAAGACAACAGTAGTATGTATTTTTTTTAAAGAGAGGGCCCAAATAAATCAGAAATGAAAGAGATGATGTTACAACAGCCACCACAGAAATACAAAGTATCCTAAGATACACACAGGTTAACTCAGGGCTCAGACCGGACAGAGCTCACTCTCCATTCCCCTGTACATAACTTACAGGAGCCTCAGGAACTGAGGATGGGGTCCCTGACAGGAGGCACAAGACAGAAGATGTTAGGCATTAGCATGACTGCATTCATCTTAAATGTGCCTGAACTACATTCACACGAGATTATTTTGTCCTCTATGTACATCGCACCTCTAGTCAGAACTGCAGATCTCTGGCTTCACCACCTCTACTGACAGCATTAGCTTCACCTGCTGTGGACCGTCTCCTGTAGGATATCTACAACCACAAAGCATCGAAGCTTCACAGAACCCAGAGTCTGTGTGACTCCATTGAGAGTCTCAGAGTCTCAACTGCACTCAGAGACTCACAGTCTCAAGAGAGACTCCACTCTTGGAGGGCACACACAAAGTAGTGTGCACATCAAGACCCAGGGGAAGGAGCAGTGACCCCGCAGATGAATGACCGGACCTACCTGCTACTTTTGCAGGGTCTCCTGCAGAGGCGGGGAGTGGCTGTGGCTCACCGTGGGGACAACGACACTGGCAGCAGAAGTTTTGGGAAATACTCCTTGGTGTGAGCCCTCCCAGAGTCTGCCATTAGCCCCACCAAGAGCAAGGTAGGCTCCAGTGCTGGGTGGCCTCACGCCAAACAACCAACAGGGAGGGAACCCAGCCCCATGCATCAGCAGACAAGCAGATTAAACATTTTATTAAAGTTTTATTTAATCCGCAGACAAACAGATTAAAGCTCTGCCCACCAGAGCAACACCCAGCTCAACCCACCACCAGTCCATCCCATCAGGAAGCTTGCACAAGCCTCTAAGACAGACTCATCCACCAGAGAGCAGACAGCAGAAGCAAGAAGAACTACAATTCTGCAGCCTGTGGAAGGAAAACCACATTCACAGAAAGACAGACAAAGTGAAAAGGCAGAGGACTTTATACCAGATCAAGGAACAAGATAAAACCCCAGAAAAACAACGAAATGAGGTGGGGATAGCCAACCTTCCAGAAAAAGAATTCAGAAAAATGACAGTGAAGATGACCCAAGACCTTGGAAAAAGAATGGAGGCAAAGATCGAGAAGATGCAAGAAATGCTTAACAAAGACCTAGAAGAATTAAGGAACAAACACCTAGAAGAATTAAAGAACAAACAAACAGAGATGAACAATACAATAACTGAAATGAACAATACACTAGAAGGAATCAGTAGCAGAATAACTGTGGCAGAAGAACGGATAAGTGACCCGGAAGACAGAAAGGTGGAAATCACTGCTGTGGAACAGAATAAAGAAAAAGAATGAAAATAAATGAAGACACCCTAAGAGACCTCTGGGACAACATTAAACACAACAACATTTGCATTATAGGGGTCCCAGACAGAGAAGAGGGAGGGAAAGGACTCGAGAAAATATTTGAAGAGATTGTAGTAAAAAAACTTCCCTAATATGGGAAAAGAAATAGCCACCCAAGTCCAGGAAGCACAGAGAGTCCCAGACAGGATAAACCAAAGGAGAAAAATGTCGAGACACATAGTAATCAAACTGACAAAAAATTAAAGACAAAGAAAAATATTGAAAGCAACAAGGGAAAAATGACAAATCACATACAAGGGAACTCCCGTAAGGTTAACAGCTGATTTCTCCGCAGAAAATCTACAAGCCAGAAGGGAGTGGCGTGATAAATTTAAAGGAAGAACCTGCAACCAAGAGTACTCCACCCAGCAAGTATCTCATTCAGATTTGACGGAGAAATCAAAAGTTTTACAGACAAGCAAAAGCTAAGAGAATTCAGCACCACGAAACCAGCTCTACAACAAATGCTAAAGGAACTTCTCTAAGTGGGAAACACAAGAGAAGAAAAGGACCCACCAAGACAAACCCATAACAATTAAGAAAATAGTAATAGGAACATACATATCGATAATTACTTTAAGCGTGAATGGATTACATGCTCCGACCAAAAGACACAGGCTCGCTGAATGGATACAAAAACAAGACCCATATATATGCTGTCTACAAGAGACCCAATTCAGACCTAGGGACACATACAGACTGAAAGTGAGGGGATGGAAAAATACATTCCATGCAAATGAAAATCAAAAGAAAGCTGGAGTTGCAATACTCATATCAGATAAAATAGACTTTAAAATAAAGAATGTTACAAGAGATAAGGAAGGACACTACATAATGATCAAGGGGTCAATCCAAGAAGAAGATATAACAATTATAAATACATATGTACCCAACATAGGAGCACCTCAATATATAAGGCAACCGGCTAACAGCTGTAAAAGAGGAAATCGACAGTAACACAGTAAGAGCAAGGGACTTTAACACCTCACTTACACCAATGGAGATCATCCAGACAGAAAATTAATAAGGAAACACAAGCTTTAAATGACACAATAGACCAGACAGATTTATTTAATACTTATAGATAGGACATTCCATCCAAAAACAGCAGATTACATGTTCTTATCAACTGCACATGGGACATTCTCCAGGATAGATCACATCTTTGGTCACAAATAAAGCCTCAGTAAATTTAAGAAAAATGAAATCATATCAAGCATCTGTTCTGACCACAATGCTATGAGATTAGAAATCAATTACAGGTAAAAAAACGTAGAACACACAAACACATGGAGGCTAAACAATACGATACTAAATAACCAAGAGATCACTGAAGAAATAAAAGAGGAAATAAAACACTATCTAGAGACAAATGACAACAAATACATGATGATCCTAAACCTATAGGATGCAGCAAAAGCAGTTCTGAGAGGGAAGTTTATAGCAATACAAGTTTACCTCAAGAAACAAGAAAAATTTCAAATGAATAATCTAACCTTACACCTAGAGGAACTAGAGAAAGAAGAACAAAACCCAAAGTTAGTTGAAGGAAAGAAACCATAAAGATCAGATCAGAAATAAATGAAATAGAAACAAAGAAAACAATAGCAAAGATCAATAAAACTAAAAGCTGGTTCTTTGAAAAGATAAACAAAAATGATAAACCTTTAGCCAGACTCAAGAAAAAGAGGGAGAGGACTCAAATCAATAAAATTAGAAATGAAAAAGGAGAAGTTACAACAGACACCACAGAAATACAAAGCATCATAAGAGACTACTACAAGCAACTCTATGCCAATAAAATGGACAACCTGGAAGAGAAAGAGTAATTAAGGAAACAATCCCATTACCACTGCAACAAAAAGAATAAAATACCTAGGAATAAACCTACCAAAGGAAGTAAAAGACCTGTACCCAGAAAACTATGACACTGATGAAAGAAATCAAAGATATAAACAGATGGAGACATATACTGTGTTCTTGGATTAGAAGAATCAATATTGTGGAAATGACGATGCTACCCAAAGCAATCTACAGATTCAATGCAATCCTTATCAAATTAGTGGTGGCATCTTCTACAGAACTCGAACAAAAAATCTTAAAATTTGTAGGGAGACACAGAAGACCCCAGATAGCCAAAGCAGTCTTGAGAGGAAAAAAAGGAGCTGGAAGAATGAGACTTCCAGACTTCAGACTATACTACAAAGCCACATTAATCAAGACAATATGGTACTGACACAAAAACAGAAATATAGATCAATAGAACAGGATAGAAGGCACAGAGATAAACCCATGTTCCTATGGTTAACTAATCTATGACAAAGGAGGCAAGGGTATACAATGGAGAAAAGACAGTGTCTTCAGTAAGTGGTGCTGGGAAGATTGGACATCTACATGTAAAAGAATGAAATTAGAACACTTCCTAACACCATACACAAAAATAAACTCAAAATGGATTAGAGACCTAAGTGAAAGACCAGACACTGTACAACTCTTAGAGGAAAACATAAGCAGAACAGTCTATGACATAAATCACAGCAAGATCCTTTTTGCCCCACCTCCTAGAGAAATGGAAAGAAAAACAAAAATAAACAAATGGGACCTAATGAAACTTAAAAGCTTTTGCACAGAAAGGAAAACATAAACAAGATGAAAAGACAACCATCAGAATGGGAGAAAATATTTTCAAATGAAGCAAATGTCAAAGGATTAATCTCCAAAAACCAGCTCATGTAGCTCAATATCACAAAAACAAACAACCCAATCCAAAAATGGGCAGAAGACCTAAATAGACATTTCTCCAAAGAAGATATACAGACTGCCAACAAACACATGAAAAGATGCTCAACATCACTAATCATTAGAGAAATGCAAATCAAAACTACAGTGAGGTATCACCTCACACCAGTCAGAATGGCCATCATCAAAAAATCTACAAACAATAAATTCTGGAGAGACATTTATTGGAGAAAAGGGAACCCTCTTGCACTGTTGGTGGGAATGGAAATTGATAAGGCCACTAGGGCGAACAGTTCGCCACTAGGGCGAACAGGTTCCTTAAAAACTAAAAATAGAACTACCGTACAACCCCGCAATCACACGACTGGACATTTACCCTGAGAAAACCATAATTCAAAAAGAGTCATGTACCACAATGTTCACTGTAGCTCTATTTACAATCGCCAGGACATGGAAGCAACCTAAGTGTCCATCGACAGATAAATGGATAAAGAATATGTGGCACATATATACAATGGAATATTACTCAGCCATAAGAAAAACGAAATTGAGTTATTTGTAGTGAGGTGGATGGATCTAGACTCTGTCATACAGAGTGAAGTAAGTCAGAAAAAGAAAAAGAAATACCGTATGCTAAAACAAATATATGGAATCTAAAAAAAAAGTTTATAAAGAACCTAGGGGAAGGAAAGGATTAAGGACACGACGTAGAGAAAGGACTTGAGGATACGGGGAGGGGTAAGGGTAAGCTGGGACAAAGTGAGACAGTGGCATGGACATATATACACTACCAAATGTAAAATCGATAGCTACTGGGAAGCAGCCACATAGCACAGGGAAATCAGCTCAGTGCTTTGTGACCACCTAAAGGAGTGGGATAAGGAGATGAGAGGGTGGTGCAAGAGGGAGGGGATATGGTGTTATATGTATACGTATAACTGATTCACTTTTTTATACAGCAGAAACTAACACACAATTGTAAAGCTATTATACTCCAATAAAGATGTAAAAGAAAAATAAAAAAAAAAAGAAAGCCCAGAGATAAACCCATGCACCTATGGTCCACTGATCTACGACAAAGGAGGCAAGGATATACAATGGAGAAAAGACAGTCTCTTCAATAAGTGGTGCTGGGAAAAATGGACAGCTACACGTAAAAGAATGAAATTAGAACACTCCCTAACACCGTACACAAAAATAAACTCAAAATGGATTAGAGACCAAAATGTAAGACCGGACACTATAAAACTCTTAGAGGAAAACATAGGAAGAATACTCTGACATAAATCACAGCAAGATCTTTTTTGATCCACCTCTTAGAGTAATGGAATAAAAAACAAAAATACACAAATGGGACCAAATGAAACTTACAAGCTTTTGCAAAGCAAAGGAAACTACAAACAAGATGAAAAGAGAACACTTAGAATGGGAGAAAATATTTGCAAATGAATAAACAAAGAATTAATCTCCAATATATATAAACAGCCCATGGAGCTCGACAGTAAAAAAACAAACAACTCAACCCGAAAATGGGCAGATGACCTAAACAGACATTTGTCCCAAGAAGACATACAGATGGCCAAGAAGCACATGAAAAACTGCTCTACATCACTAATTATTAGAGAAATATAAACCAGAACTACAATGAGGTATCACCTCACACCAGTTAGAATGGGCATCATCAGAAAATCTACAAACAACAAATGTTGGAGACAGTGTGGAGAAAAGGGAACCCTCTTGCACTGTTGGTGGGAATGTAAATTGATACAGTCACTATGGAGAACAGTATGGAGGTTCCTCAAAAATTAAAAATAGAATAATCATATGACCCAGCAATCCCACTACTGGGCATATACCCAGAGAAAACTATAATTCAAAAATACACATTCACCACAATGTTCATTGCAGCACTATTTACAATAGCCAGGTCATGGAAGCAACCTAAATGCCCATAGACAGACGAATGGAAAAGATGTGGTACATATATAAAATGGAATATTACTCAGCCATATAAAGGAATGAAATTGGGTCATTTGTAGAGACGTGGATAGATCTAGAGACTGTCATACAGAGTGAAGAAAGTCAAAAAGAGACAAACAAATATCGTATATTAACGCATACATGTGGAACCTAGAAAAACGGTACAGATGAACCGGTTTGCAAGGCAGAAATATACACACAAATGTACAGAACAGATGTATGGACACCAAGGGGGCAAAGTGGCAGGGTGGTGGTGGTGGGATAAATAGGGACACTGGGATTGACATACATACACTTATATGTATAAAATAGATAACCAATAAGAACCTGCTGTATAAAAAAATAAATTAAATTAAAAAATTAAAATAATAAATAGTATTTTTTAAAAAACAGAAAAAAAGTTCTTTCCTTCCCATAGACATATTTATATGAATTATTTCCATGCTTATATCTATAAATACAAGAAGAGGAATAAAACCTACCTTGAGCCAAAAAAGAAAAAAAAAAAGAGAAAAAACAGAACCCACTGGTCATACAGAGGAAAACCCTATCAGGGCACTTGCTCCAGTGGTAAACAATTCTGAAGTTGGTCAGAGGTGGGGAATCATCTCCCATGCAGCCAGCAGCACCCCCGCAAGGAGCGTCCTCATTGCAAAGCTGGGGGACCGTGCCGAGGCGTCTGTGAGTAAACGTGAGCTGAGCCCCAGGCCACCTGCTGCTGAACTGTTCCCACCCTTCCCAGGTAAAACACCTGAATGTGTGCAAGGACTTGAAAGCCTAGAGGAAGGGCTGTGGAGCCACACCAGCCACAGCACGCCGGCTGACTTGGTGCCTGCAGGCCAGCCAGGATGGTCCTGGTCCTGGGTGCTCTTCTGGAAGCTTTCCATTTCCCTGACTGAGGTAACCCTCCTGTCCCGGCCCCCACTGCTTTTTTCCTTCCTCACCTCTGCCCGGGGAAAAATTCCAGCAGCCGGTATGGGTGACACATCCTCTTCTTTAGCAGGTGGCAGCCCGGCAACTCCTGCAGAAAGTCCAGCAGAGCCCCACTCACACTGGGCCACCCACAAAGCCATGGCCCCTCACTCCCTACCACCAGCCCAGCCCCGAGACTGCTGACAGGGCAGAGAATATGGCGTCAGGCACAGCTGCAGGGGCTCTTGCTGCCTGGAGCAGTGCTTATATTGACCTCAACCCAGGCACACCTGGGGAGGGCAGGCAGGCAGGGTCAAGCTGCCCAGGTCAGCCAATCCTCGCCCCTCAGGGGCTCACAGTTGCAGAAAATGGACCTTGCTGAACCAGCCAGGTCCAAGAAACAGGTGTGGGCTCCTGAGAGTCAGGATAGACAAGGGGCTGCAGCTCCAGCTTGTGTTCTAATCATTTTATCTGGCCCATGAGTGGGAGACAACTTCAAGAAGACCCTCTCCTAATGAGAGGAACCCAGGAGTCAGGGAGAGGAGGGGTGGTGGGTGGAAGCTGCAGTGGAAGTCTCTGGAAGACCAGGCGGAGGGAGGCCGCACAGAGCTGCTGTTTGTTAGTTCAAGTCCTGCTCTGAGGTGCTCTGTGTCAGCTCTGAGTGACAGGTGAGCTGGGGGGTGCTCTGCAATGAGGGCTATGTGCACGGTTCCTGTGTGCCCAGCCCTGCCGGGGTACCTGCCCAGGGGAGCTCCGTATCCTGGGAAGGGCCTGACCACGAGAGCCCCACGGGCTGCTGGGTAGCTGCACAGGTGAGCTCCATACCCTGGGAGGGGCCTGACCACGAGAGCCTAGTGGGCTACTGCGGACCTGCCCAGGTGAGCTCCATATCCTGGGAGGGGCCTGACCACGAGAGCCCCATTGGCTGCTGGGGACCTGCCCAGATGAGCTCCATATCCTGGGATTGGCCTGACCACGAGAGCCCCGTGGACTGCTAGGGACCTGGTAAAGGATGTCAGGACAGTCAGTGAAGCCACGGAGGATATACATCCAGAAGTTCCTAATTCCTACACACTGCTGGTCATTCTACCATCCACCAGGACATGGTATTCTGTATTAGACTTCAATGATGCCTTCTTCTGTATTCCATTAGTCCCAGAGTCACAAGAAATTTTGGCTTGTGAGTGGCAGGACTCAAAATACAACAAAACCAATACTGCTGGGCCGTCCTGCCCCAAGGGTTCAAAAATTACCACACCATCTTTGGGGAAACGTTAGCTGAACACCTAGAAGTTCTACGTCTGGAAAAGGGAACCCTCCTTCAATAAGCAGACGACATTCTGATCGCCAGCCCTACTAAGGAGGCCTCTGAACTACCTAGCCAATAAAGAATAGAAGGTGTCCAAGAAAAAGGCTCAAGTATCACAGAATAAGGTGACTTACCTGGGCTTCATTCTCACAGAAGGTTGGAGAAGCCCATCCCAGGAAAGGGAAGAAGCCATTTGCAGCCTTACCCCTTCTAAAACTAGAAGACAGCTCAGGGGTTCCTGGGGAGGCCAGGGTTTGCTGCATTTGGATCCCTAACTACAGTCTAATAGCTGGGCCTCTATATGAAACACTGAAAGGAAAAGATGATGATACTTTCGAATAGAATCCAGAAGCGGCCTTTCAAGAATGGAAAGATCAGTCAATTCAGACCCTTGCCCTGGAACTCCCTAATTTAGCTAAACCCTTTGACCTTTACATTCCCGGTCAAAGGTGAATTGCCCTTGGAGTATTAGTGCAAAAACTGGGACCACTTGAAATGGAACAACACAAGAATGCCCTCCAGGTAGGATAAACTACGGTCACCAAGGGCTTGGCCTGCCGGCCCATCCGGCCAGAATACTGGGGGTATCTAAAAACCTGGAAATCAGCAGCCCGCAAGGCCAGCTCCCTACTAAGGGAAAAGGACCCCACGTGGTGATCCTAACCACCCACCATGCCCTGAAGTTGCAGGGGTCGCTCCGTGGGCACGCTGACCTCGAATGAGGAGGCCTTCCAACTCCAACCTCCAGAGAGAGAACTGGGGACAACGGGCCTCCATGACGACTCGTGTGACTATCACTTGACCTGGAGCTTCTCTCAGAAAACAACAAGAGTGTGCCCCAAAAGAGCAGACTACTGCTTGCAGGACTTACTGCACCCAGAGGGGAGCTAATAAGCTTGGCGGCGGAAGCGTATATCACGCTGTCAACATAGAAGAGCCTACAGACACCGCGGTGACGGCGGCCAATGAGACCGGCTGGACTCCTGGCTACTTCAAAAGGCCGTTGACTCAGTGGCCGTCATGGCCCTGGATCACCACCGACCCTGGACTGTCTAGGAGTTGAGCAGGCAGGGCTCTGACACCTGGTGCTGTTTGTATGTTAATTCAGGGGCCTAATTGAAGAAAGCGCAGACTACAGGTCAGAGCATCTAGGCTGGCAGAAACCGTCAGCCTAAGGTGGCCGAACAAATGTGGGGCGGGGTAAAACAGCCCCCCCCCAGCGTCTCTGCGCATCTCTTTCCTGGACCCTTAAAGGTCATTAGAATCTATAACACTTTCAATGCTGGCGCTCAGGCGGACGAGCAGTGAGGCAGCAGGCCTGGGGACAATCAACCTCACCTGGAGGCCGATGGGGAAAAGTTCTGCCCCTCCCCCCCCGTATGAGGACTCCCAACTAAGCACGAAGCAGTTACAGAAGAGGGTTCTGCACCCTCAGGACCCCAAGAATGAGGAACGGGACAAAAGGCAGAGGAGGGGTTTATCACCGGCAAGGCCCATTAAAAATTCCTGGGAGATAAAAATAGAATCTGGGCAATAAAATAAAGTCAAACCTTTCTTTTCTTTGTGCTTTGTCAAATTTCACGTGCTCCTAGGGTTCCGCATGCAGAGGTCCCACACCCGGCACTTCAGACCCGATTTCCTAGCGCAGAATGGCTGGGTTGACACCTCAGCTCGCCGGGCCCGTGTAGACTTTGCGACCGAGAGCCTGAGCTGCAGCCAACCCAGCCCTCGAGAGCTCCACCCCCTCCCTCCCGATGATGACGCTGCCGGGATCCGTACACAGCAGCCCCGCCCACAGCCCGCGGGGAAGCGCAGGCTCTCACCTTTCCATTCTCTGATCAACATATAAAGTTTCCTTTGATTCTGAACCAAACTCAGTCTCGATCTGTTGGCTCCAATGACACTGGGCAGGGGGACACTTGTTGGGGCCCACTCTGGAGGATCAGTAACAGAAATTGAGAACATTGTAACTTCAATGAACAGATGTGTGAGCCAAACTGTAATTAACATAGAGCAGTGTATAAGGCTCGGGTAAAATAAGATGTTTCTAACACTTCCATTGGATATTTCCATCACTTTATTATAAGCAAGTTCAGTGAAGAGGTTTGTCTTACTTGTCAGGTCAACATTAGAGAAATGAAGTGATTTCCTTCCAAGGATGTACATCTAATAATCTTGGCTGAAGCTTCAATCTTGTTTTGAATGCTTTTCCATTGAAAATGATACCTCTCTTTCAGCTCCCCCATTTCTGAGAAGTATAAAATCTTATAATTTATTATTACCAAAGGGGAAGGTGGGAGGAGGGATAAATTAACAGTTTCGGATTAACACATACACACTGCTATGTATAAAATAGATCATCAACAAGGAACTACTGTATAGCACAGGGAACTACACTCAATATTTTGAAATAACCTATAAGGGGAAATAATCTGAAAAAGAACAGATATTTTTATCGACATCATCTATCAACGACCGATAAAATGTAACCTAAGGGAAGCCGATGGTGAGCGCTTCTCACCCTGAAGACTTCAATCATCTAAAGTTCAGACTCTGCCTACTTCCCATGGCCCTTAATGAACATACGTGTAGCCGTAGCTTTAAAATTCCCCAGTTTGGGGTTCGGGGAGACACTGATTTGGAAAAATCCCTGGTGTTCTCCTTACATGCACGGGACCCTTCCTACTGGTAAAACATGCCTGTCACACCCAGAGGATGATACACTGTTCGATCGGGAAGAGTTTGGAAAACGCATCTCATCTCCTCATCTACTGGTGCTCGGGTTCACCCCTCCAGTATCATTCCTAACAATCTGCCCACATGGGGATGTCAGCACCGTCAACATCCTGTTGCGCACAATTTAGAATTTGTCCAGAGGATGAAGCGTAAGGATGAGAAACAATGAGAGACAAGTCCTAGGTGTTCAGACAGGCACATGTCACTCTAATTTCCAATCAGGAAGACGAGTTGACCAAAGGCTAGGATTGCCCACGGAAACAGAATAGGGCTTGAGGAAATCCCACTGTTTTGTGGCCAGTTCCCAAAAACACAAGTTGAAACATGGAACTCAGGGGGACTAAAATTCACGAAACTGCAGAGTTGAAAATGTCTATTGTCGAAAAATGTCTTGAGTTAAGTCAATGAAAAGGACTTGTAAGCAAGGGAGAATGGCAGGAAAGGGATTTGAAGAGGTAGAAAGGACTCGCCATTTAAGCACAAGAAAAGGGGCTGAACATCGCCAACGATGCAGTTGGCCAAAAAGGGCGTATGCGTTTTTTCTGAATATATTCAAGAAAAGGGCATACACCCTTTTTAGCCAACCAAACAGGTGGGCACTGGAAATCAATACTACAAAAGGTATCACTTCGCATCAGTCAGAAGAGCCGTCCTCATAAAGTGTAAACACCAGAAATGCAGGACAGGGCGAGGAGAAAAGAGAGCCCTGTGGGCTGATAGTGGAAATGTAAATTGCCAACGGCCACTCTGGAGAAGTGTATTGTGTTTACTAAAACATCTAAAAAATGAGCTACAGAGCAGAGGGCACTTGCACTCATGGGTGTATATCTTGGGAAAAACAAAAATCGACAGGACACAGTCACCCCAACATTTACCGCCTCTCTGTTTAAAAGAGCCTCGACTTGGATATAACCTAAATGTCCCTGGAAGGAAAAAATGGATAAAAGAGATGTGGTACTTATGTAGAGTGGAATATTACTCAGCCCGGAAATCAGTGAAATAAGGCCAGTTGCAGCAACTCCGGAGGAGTTATGTACGATCATTCTAAGTGACATAAGTCAAAAAGACAAGGACACATATCGTAAGATATCACTTAAAGGTGGAATCAAAAATGGCTACACATCAAATAAATTACAAAACAGAAATATAGTCAAATATGTAGAAAACACACATAAGGCTGCTAAAGGGGAAAGGTGGGGAGGGGTGAGGCATTATCCAGGAGGTTGAAATTAGCAAAGATACCGTTCCAAATACCAAACTGACAATCGACAAGGCCTACACGGTAGCTCAAAGAACTGCACTCAGTACACTCAAGTCACCGGAAAAGAATATATACGACTGGTAAGAATCTGTAAAAGAATTTATTGGTGTCTCTCTGTACGTGAATCAAGTGGTTGTACAGCAACAAGAAACACAGTTTGAAAATAAACTGTAACCAATATAATAATAAATTATAAAAAAATAAAAGACAGTGAGACAGAGAAAAATTCTTACAACTTTTGCTCAGGGGCTGTGATTCAACATGAATTGAACACATCTAGACCCACAGCAGGATGAGACATAAGGCTGGAAACTGTTTGCGCTAAGAGAATTAGTGAGGTTGGGTGAGGAAATGCAGACCCTTTAGAGTAATACTGCCTGGTAGTCATTCCATGGGTCCCAAGTATGCAGGTTCAAGGGAATCTTCCTACAGCTAAAACATGCATGGGAAATCCAGAGGACTGTACACTGTGTGATCGGGAAAGGTGTCTATAATGCACCTCATTTTTCATCTCCTGGTGCTCGGGTTCGCCATTCCAGCCATGTTACTAAAAATCTCCCCCTTGGAGAATCAGCGCCTTTAACCTTCTGTTTCCCACAGTTTGCAAATTGTGCGGAGGATGATCGGAAAGAGGGGGAACCAATGAGACTAGCTGCAGGTGTTAAGAAAGGCACATGTCACTCTAATTTCCCATCGGGAAGAAGAATTAACCAACGGCTCAGCCTGCCTCCCTGGAACCAGAATAGGGCCTGAAGCAACACTGTAGTTTTGCGGCCAGTTCACAAAAAAAGCGAGTTGAAAAATGGAGAACAGGGGCACTGCAATTCACAAACCTGCAGAGTTATAAAGGACAACTATCGTCAAAAAATACATTGAGTTAAGGCAACGAAGAGGATTTGAAAGCAAGGCAGAATTGCAGGAAACAGATTTCAAACGGTAAATTGGACTCGCCTTTAAAGCACATGAAAACCAGCAGAACTTCGACTATGATGCAGTTGGCCAAAAAGAGCGTATGCGTTTTTTCCTGAATATATTCAGGAAAAAACGCATACGCTCTTTTTGGCCAACCAAGCAAGCGGGCAATTCAAATCCGCACTCCAAAGAAGTCTCACTTCCCACCGGTCAAAAGGGCCATCCGAAAAAAGTGTAAAAACCAGAAATGCAGGACAGGCCATGGAGAACAGGGAGCCTTGTTACGCTGATGGGCGGGATGTCAATTGCCAACAGCCACTCTGGAGAACAGTATGGTGTTTCCTACAACATCTGAAAAAGAGATCTACAGAGCAGAGGGCACTTCCACTCACGGGCGTATATCTTAGGAAGACGAAAAATCAATAAGACACAGGCACGCCAAAGTTTAGGGCTGCTCCGTTAACAAACGCCTCAACTTCGGTACACCTTAAATATCCCGGGAAAGAGAAAAATGGATAAGGAAGTTGTGGTACTTATGTACAATGGAATAACACTCAGCCATGAAATCAATGTCATAAGCCTAATAGCAGCATAATGAGTGGATTCAGGTACGATGATTCTAAGTGAAATAAGTCACACAGAAAAGAAACTAATCATAAGATATCACTTATAGAGGGAAGGTAAGCATCACTACACATGAACTGAATTACAAAACAGAACAGTCACACACTTAGAAACCACACTTATGCCTGCTTAAGGGGAAAGGTGAGGTGGGATGACGCATAACACAAGAGTTTGAAATTAGCACAGATACTGTTCCATAAACCAAATATGTAATAGACAAGACCTACTCCTTGCTCCATGAACTGGACTCAACACCCCCTATTCACTTCAGAAGAATATATCTGACTAGTAAGTATCTTAATATCTAGGTATTGATATCTCTCTGTAAGTGAATCAAGTGTGTGTAAAGCAGCATAAACACAGCAGTGAAACTCAGCCAAACAAAATTATAAAAATAAATTTCAAACACAAAGACAGTGAAAGAGAGAGAAATTATTACAAAATTCGTTCAGGGGCTGTGATGCAACCTGGACCGACCACAGCTGGATGAGACATAAGGCCGGACACTCTTGGGGCTGAGCGGATTGGTGAGGTTGGGTGAGCAAAGCCAGAACCTTTAAAGTAATACTGCGTGCTACCCAATCCATGAGTCCCAACTCTCCAGGTTCAAGGGAATCTTCCTACAGCTAAAAGATGCATGGGAAAACCAGAGCATGGAACACAGTGTGATCGGGAAAGGTCTCTAAAACGCACCTCATTCTTCATCTCCTGGTTCTCGTGTTCACCATGCCAGCCTCTTTACTAACAATCTCCGCACTTGGAGAATCAGCACCTTTAACCTCCTGTTTCGCACAGTTTGCAATTTGTCCGGAGGATGAATGGGAAGAGTGAAAAACAATGAGAGACTAGCTGTAGGTGTCTGGACAGGCACATGTCACTCTAATTTCCCGTCAGGAAGAAGAATTAACCAAAGGCTCAGCCTGCTGCCCTGGACCAGAATAGGGCCTGAAGAAATCCTGCGATTTTTTGGTCAGTTCACCAAAAAGCGAGTTGAAAAATGGAGCACAGGGGCACTGCAATTCACAAACCTGCAGAGTTACAAATGACAACTATCGTCCAAAACTATATTGAGTTAAGGCAACGAAGAGGATTTGAAAGCAAGGCAGAATTGCAGGAAACAGATTTCAAGTGGTTAATTGGACTCGCCTTTAAAGCACATGAACAGCAGCAGAACTTCGACAATGATGCAGTTGGCTCAAAACGGCTAATGCTTTTTTCCCTGAATATATTCAGGGAAAAACGCATACGCCCTTTTTGGCCAACCAAGAAAGCTGGTAAGGCAAATCCGCACTACAAAGAAGTCTCATTACCCACCGGTCAAAAGGGCCATCTGAAAAAAGTGTAAAAACCAGAAATGCAGGACAGGCCATGGAGAACAGGGAGCTTTGTTACGCTGATGCGCCTTTTGTAAATTGCCGAGAGCCACTCTTGAGAACTGTATGGTGTTTCCTAAAACATGTAAAAAACAGAGCTGCAGAGCAGAGGGCACTTAACTAATGGGCGTATATCTTGGGAAGACTAAAAATCAACAAGACACAGGCACCCCAAAATTTAAGGCTGCTCCGTTTACAAAAACCTCGACTTCAGTACACCTTCAATATCCCAGGAAAGAGAAAAATGTATAAAGAAGTTGTGGTACTTATGTATAGTGGAATATCACTCAGCCATGAAATCAATGTCATAAGCCTAGTAGCAGCATATGAGTGGAATTAGGTACGATGATTCTACGTGAAATAAGTCACACAGAAAAAGAAACATCAGAAGATATCACTTATAGAGGGAAGGTAAACATGGTTACACATGAACTGAATTACAAAACAGAGCAGAGTCACACATTTAGAAAACACACTTATGCCTGCTTAAGGGGAAAGGTGAGGTGGGGTGATGCATAACACAAGAGTTTGAAATTAGCACAGATAGCGTTCCATAAACCAAACATGTAATAGACAAGACCTACTCCTTGCTCAATGAACTGGACTCAACACCCCCTATTCACTGCAGAAGTATATATCTGACTAGTAAGAATCTTAAAACCTATATATTGATATCTCTCTGTAAGTGAATCAAGTGTGTGTAAACCGGCATAAACACAGCAGTGAAACTCAGCTAAACCCCATTATAAAAATAAATTTAAAACACGAAGACAGAGAAAGAGAGAGAAATTATTACAAAATTCTTCAGGGGCTGTGAGGCAACCTGGATTGACCACTTCTACACCCACAGATGGATGAGACATGAGGCCGGACACTCTTGGGGCTGAGAGGGTTGGTGAGGTTGGGTGAGCAAAGGCAGACTCTTTAAAGTAATACTGCATGCTACACAATCCATGCGTTCCAACTCTCAAGGTTCAAGGGAATCTTCCTACAGCTAAAAGATGCACAGGAAACCCAGAGCATAGAACACCGTGTGATCGGGAAAGATTTCTAAAACGCACCTCATTTTTCATCTCCTGGTGCTCGGGTTCGCCATTCCAGCCGCTTTACTTACAATCGGCCCACTTGGGAGAATCTGCACCTTTAACCTCCTCTTTCGCCCAGTTTGCAATCTGTCCAGAGGATGAACGGGAAGAGTGGGAACCAATGAGAGACTAGCTGTAGGTTTTTGGACAGGCACATGTCACTCTAATTGCCCATCAGGAAGAAGAATTAACCAAAGGCTCAGCCTGCCGCCCGGAAACAGAATAGGGCCTGAAGCAATCCTGCGGTTTGGCGACCAGCTCACAAAAATCTAGTTGAATAATGGAACACAGAGCAAGTGCAATTCACAAACTTGCAGAGTTATAAATGACAACTATCACCCAAAAATATATTGAGGTAAGGCAACGAAGAGGATTTGAAAGAAGGCAGAATTGCAGGAAACAGATTTCAAACGGTAAATTGGACTCGCCTTTAAAGCACATGAAAAGCCGCAGAACTTCGACAATGATGCAGTTAGCCAAAAAGAATGTATCTGTTTTTTCCTGAATATATCCAGGAAAAAACGCATACGCTCTTTTTGGCCAACCAAGCAAGCGGGCAATGCAAATCCGCACTACAAAGAAGTCACACTTCCCACCCGTCAAAAGGGCCACGGGAAAAAAGTGTAAAAACCAGAAAGGCAGGACAGGCCATAGAAGAGGGAGCCTTGTTATGCTGATGGGCGTGATGTAAATTGCCAACAGCCACTCTAGAGAAGTGTATGGTGTTTCCTAAAACATCTAAAAAAAGCAGAGCTACAGAGCATAGGGCACTTCCACTCATGGGCGTATATCTTCGGAAAACCAAGAATCGACAGGACTCAGGCACCCCAAAGTTTAGGGCTGCTCTGTTAAGAAGGACCTCGACTTCGGTACACCTTATATATCCCAGGAAAGAGAAAAATGGATAAAGAAGTTGTGGTACTTATGTACAATGGAATATCACTCAGCCATGTAATCAATGTCATAAGGCTAGTAGCATCATAGTGACTGGATTTAGCTATGATGATCCTAAGTGAAATGAGTCACACAGAAAAAGAAGCCTATCATAACAGATCACTTATAGAGGGAATGTGAAAATCGCTACACATGAACTGAATTACAAAACAGAACACAGTCACACATTTAGAAAATACACTTATGCCTGCCTAAGGGGAAATGTGAGGTGGGGTGATGCATAAAAGTAGAGTTTGAAATTAGCACAGATACCGTTCCATAAACCAAATATGTAATAGTGAAGACCTACCCATTGCTCAATGAACTGGACTCAACACACCCTATTCACCGCAGAAGAATATATCTCACTAGTAAGAACCTTAAAAAGTATTTATTGATATCTCTCTGTAAGTGAATATAGTGGGTGTAAAGCGGCATAAACACAGCAGTGGAAATCAGCTAAACCCCATCATAAAAGTCAATATATTCAAGAAAAATGCATACGCCCTTTTTGGCCATTCAAACTAGCGTGAAATGCAAATCAGCACTACAAAGAAGTCTCACTTAGCATTCATCAAACGGGCCATCCTGGAAAAGTGTAAAGCCAGAAATGCAACACAGGCCATGGAGAAAAGGGAGCCTTGTTACGCTGATGGGCGGGATGTAAATAGCCTACGGCCCCTCTGGAGAAGTGTTTGGTGTTTCCTAAAACATCTAAAACACAGAGCTACAGAGCATAGGGCACTTCCACTCTTGGGCATATATCTTGGGAAAACCAAAAATCGACAGGACACAGGCACCCCTACGTTTAGTGCTGCTCTGTTTAGAAATGCCTCGACTTGGGTACAACTTACATGTCCTTGGTAGTAAAAAATGGATAAAGAAGATATGGTACTTATGTACAATGGAATATTACTGAGCAATTAAATCAGTGAAATAAGGCCAGTTGCAGCAACTCGTGGAGACTGAGGTACGATCATTCTAAGTGACATAAGTCAGACATAAAAAGAGACTTATCATAAGGTATCACTTATAGATGGTATCTAAAAATGGCTACACATGAACTCAATTACAAAACAGAAACAGAGTCACACATTTAGAAAACACACTTATGGCTGCTAAAGGAGAATGGTGGGGTGGGGTGATGCATAAACCAGGAGGTTGGAATTAGCATAGATACAGTTCCAGCAACAAAATAGGTAATCGATAGGACCTACTGTATAGCTCAAAGAGCTGGACTCAGAACACTGTTGTCACTGGAAAAGGATATATAAGACTGGTAAGAATCTGTAAAAGAATTTATTGATGTCTCTCTTTAAGTGAATCAAGTGGATAGATGTAGAGCAGGGAGAAACACAGTATTGAAAATCAGCTATACCCCATTATAAAATTAAATAATAAGAACAAACAAGAAAAAACAGACAGTGAGAGAGAGAGAGAAATTCTTACAAAATTTGTTCAAGGGCTGTGATGCAACCTGGACTGAACACATCTAGACACACAGCTGGATGGGGCCTAAGGCTCTACACTCATGGGTCTGAGAGGCTTGGTGAGGATGGGACAGCAAATGCAGCACTTTTAGAGTAATACTGCCTGGCCCCCATTCCATGGGTCCCACATCTCCAGGTGCAGGAGACCCTTCCTACAGCTAAAACATGAATGGGACATCCAGAGGATGGTACACCGTCTGTTCGGGAAGAGTTTGGGAAAGTCACCTCATCTCCACTTCTCCTGGTATTCGGGTTCCCCAGCTCCTTTCCTTAGAGTCTCCCCACTTTGGGAAGGCAGCACACTCAACAGGCGGTTTTGCACAGCTTGGAATTTTCCGTGTGAAGAAGGGGAATGGGGGGATGGAATGAAACCCAAGCCCTAGATGTTTGGACAGGCATATGCCACTCTAGTTTCCTAATCTGGAAGAAGAATTTCCCTATCCTTCAGGTGCCCCAGTAACCGGAATGGGTCTGTAGAAACCCGGCCCCTTTGTGGCTGCTTCCCTAAACAACAAGTTGAAAACTGGTGCTCAGGGGCACTGCAATTCACAAACATGCAGGTTGTAATTGACACCTCTAATGGAGTCATTTCTTGAGACAAGTATTCGTAAAGGCCTTGGAAGCAAGGCAGAATTGCAGGAAAGGGATTTCAAGAGGTAGTTTGCACTCGCCATTAAAGCACATGCAAAGCTGCTGAACATCGCCAATGATGCAGTTGGCCAAAACGGCCGTATGCGTTATTCCTTAATATATTCAGGAATAACCCTTACTCCATTTTTGGCCAACAAAACAGGCGGGCAATGTAAATTAACACTACGAAGAGGTATCACTTTGCACCAGTCAGAATGGCCAAGCTCACAAAGTGTAAAACCTGAAATGCAGGACACGGCGTGGAGAAAAGGGAACCCTGACAAGCTGGTGGTGGGAATGTAAATTGCTAACAGTCACTGTGGAGAAGTGGGTGGTGATTCCTTAAAAATCTGAAAAACAGAGCTTCAGAGCATATGGCGCTTCCACTCCTAGGCCTGTATCTTGGAAGAAAACGTAAATTGACAGGACCCAGGCACTCCAAAATTTATGCAGCCCTGTTTACAAGAGCCTCTACTTGGAAGCTACCTGAACGTCCTCGGAAGGAAGAATGGATAAAGAAATTATGCTAGATATGTACAATGGAATATTACTCAGC
>NW_021703781.1:15445414-15460680 GCF_005190385.1 Monodon monoceros | reverse complement strand
GAGCTACCATATGATACAGGAGGACCACTCCTGGACCTATAACCTAAGAAGACAGAATTGGAAAGACAAAGGCAGACATATGTGCATTGCAGCAGTATTAAAATAGCGAAGACATGGAGGCAACCAAAAACTCCATCACGAGGTGACTGGACAAATAAGGACTGCTACATGTACAGATGGAATACTAGCTAGGGAGAAAAATGTAACAATGCCATTTGCAGCACCATAGATGAGTCTAGATGTAATCAGGCAAATTGTTCTAGGTCTGACAGTAAAAGACACATATCCTATTATATCACTTATATGTGTTAGCTAAAAATTGATACTAATGAAGATATTTCCACAGAGAAAGGCAATCACGGATTCATTAAACTTATGGTTCACCAAATGGAAAGGTGTGAGGACTGGATACATTAGGATAATGAGGTTAACATAGATATAGAAACACATGTGAAATATATAATCAACAGAGACATATGGAATACCAAGAGAAGACTACTCAGCATTGTGTCATAACATACATGGGAAAAGGATCTGAAGAAGAATAGATATATGTATATGTATGAAAAAACCACATATTGCACACTTAGAACAAACAAAACATTGTAATCAAATTTGCTCTGATAAAAAATAAAAATTAAATTAAAAAAGAACAAGAAGCAATGAGACATAAATTTAAGGGGGTTTTTGCTTGTGCATCGCATTCTAATTTACAACTGGAGCACGACTTGTATTAAAGCTCTGTCATCAATAATAAAACAGCTTTATAAGCAATGTTGAAGGTAGCTTAAAAGAAGTCTCATTAATTGTTGATATTAACAAGAAAAGAAACAGAAGGAAAAATCTCACTGCAATAAGTATACATAGAGTAAGGGTAGTAGGTCAAACACTTATTAAACTGCTGTAAAGAATAAAAGAAAACAGTAGTCTGTTTTTTTTTTTTAAAGAGAGGGCCCAAATAAATTAGAAATGTAAGAGATGATGTTACAACAGACACCACAGAAATACATAGTATCCTAAGATACACACAGGTTAACTCAGGGCTCAGACTGGACAGAGCCCACTCTCCATTCCCCTGTACATGACTTACTGGAGCCTCAGGAACTGAGGATGGGGTCCCTGACAGGAGGCACAAGATAGAAGATGTTAGGCATTAACATGACAGCATTCATCTTAAACGTGCCTGAACTACATTCACACAAGATTATTTTGTCCTCTATGTACATCACACCTCTAGTCGGAACTGCAGATCTTTGGCTTCACCACCTCTACTGACAGTATTAGCTTCACCTGCTGTGGACTGTCTCCTGTAGGATATCTAGAACCACAAAGCATCCAAGCTTCACAGGACCCAGAGTCTGTGTGACTCCAGAGTCTCAGAGCCTCAACTGCACTCAGAGACTCACAGTCTCAACAGAGACTCCACTCTTGGAGGGCACACACAAAGTAGTGTGCACATCAGGACCCAGGGGAAGGAGCAGTGACCCCGTAGACGAATGACCAGACTTCTCTGCTAGTTTTAGAGGGTCTCCTGCAGAGGTGGGGAGTGGCTGTGGCTCACCGTGGGGACAACGACACTGGCAGCAGAAGTTTTGGGAAATACTCCTTGGCATGATCCCTCCCAGAGTCCGCCATTAGCCCCACCAAGAGCAAGGTAGGCTCCAGTGCTGGGTGACCTCAGGCCAAACAACGAACAGGGAGGGAACTCAGCCCCATGCATCAGCAGACAAGCAGATTAAACTTTTAATTAAAGTTTTATTTAATCCGCAGACAAACAGATTAAAGCTCTGCCCACCAGAGCAACACCCAGCTCAACCACCACCAGTCCCTCCCATCAGGAAGCTTGCACAAGCCTCTACGATAGACTCATCCACTAGAGAGCAGACAGCAGAAGCAAGAAGAACTACAATTCTGCAGCCTGTGGAAGGAAAACCACATTCACAGAAAGACAGACAAAATGAAAATGCAGAGGACTTTATACCAGATCAAGGAACAAGATAAAACCCCAGTAAAACAATGAAATGAGGTGGGGATAGGCAACCTTCCAGAAAAAGAATTCAGAATAATGATAGTGAAGGTGATCCATGACCTTGGAAAATGAACAGAGGCAAAGATCGAGAAGATGCAAGAAATGCTTAACAAAGACCTAGAAGAATTAAGGAACAAACACCTAGAAGAATTAAAGAACAAACTAACAGAGATGAACAATACAATAACTGAAATGAAAAATACACTAGAAGGAATCAGTAGCAGAATAACTGTGGCAGAAGAACGGATAAGTGACCCGGAAGACAGAAAGGTGGAAATCACTGCCGTGGAACAGAATAAAGAAAAAGAATGAAAATAAATGAAGACACCCTAAGAGACCTCTGGGACAACATTAAACACAACAACATTCGGATTATAGGGGTCCCAGATGGAGAAAAGGAAGAGAAAGGACTCAAGAAAATATCTGAAGAGATTATAGTCAAAAACTTCCCTAGTATGGGAAAAGAAATAACCACCCAAGTCCAGGAAGCACAGAGAGTCCCAAGCAGGATAAACCAAAGGAGAAAAATGCCGAGACACATAGTAATCAAACTGACAAAAATTAAAGACAAAGAAAAATTATTGAAAGCAGCTAGGGAAAAATGACAAATCACATACAAGGGAACTCCCGTAAGGTTAACAGCTGATTTCTCCGCAGAAAATGTACAAACCAGAAGGGAGTGGCATGATAAATTTAAAGTGATGAAAGGGAAGAACCTGCAACCAAGAGTACTCAACCCAGCAAGTATCTCATTCAGATTCAATGGAGAAATCAAAAGTTTTACAGACAAACAAAAGCTAAGACAATTCAGCACCACGAAACCAGCTCTACAACAAATGCTAAAGGAACTTCTCTAAGTGGGAAACATAAGAGAAGAAAAGGACCCACCAAGACAAACCCATAACAATTAAGAAAACAGTAATAGGAACATACATATCGATAATTACCTTAAACGTGAATGGATTAAATGCTCCAACCAAAAGACGCAGGCTCGCTGAATGGATACAAAATCAAGACTCATATATGCTGCCTACAAGAGATCCATTTCAGACCTAGGGACACATACAGACTGAAAGTGAGGGGATGGAAAAATATATTCCATGCAAATGAAAATCAAAAGAAAGCTGGAGTAGCAATATTCATATCAGATTAAATAGACTTTAAAATAAAGAATGTTACAAGAGACAAGGAAGGACACTACATAATGATCAAGGGATCAATCCAAGAAGAAGATATAACAATTATAAATATATATGTACCCAACATAGGAGCACCTCAATATATAAGGCAACTGCTAACAGCTGTAAAAGAGGAAATCAACAGTAACACAATAATAGCAGGGGACTTTAACACCTCACTTACACCAATGGAGATCATCCAGACAGAAAATTAATAAGGAAACACAAGCTTTAAATGACACAATAGACCAGATAGACTTAATTAATATTTATACGACATTCCATCCAAAAACACCAGATTACATGTTCTTCTCAACTGCACATGGAACATTCTCCAGGATAGATCACAGCTTTTGTCACAAATAAAGCCTCAATAAATTTCAGAAAACTGAAATCATATCAAGCATCTGTTCTGACCACAATGCTATGAGACTAGAAATCAATTACTGGTAAAAAAAAAAAACCATAAAAAACACAAACACTTGGAGGCTAAAGAATATGATACTAAATAACCAAGAGATCACTGAAGAAATAGAAGAGGAAATCAAACACTACCTAGAGACAAATGACAACAAATACACGATGATCCAAAACCTATGGGATGCAGCAAAAGCAGTTCTAAGAGGTAAGTTTATAGCAATACAAGCCTACCTCAAGAAAGAAGAAAAATCTCAAGTAAACAATCTAAACTTACACCTAGAGGAACTAGAGAAAGAAGAACAAAACCCAAAGTTAGTAGAAGGAAAGAAATCATAAACATCAGAGCAGAAATAAATGAAACAGAAACAAAGAAAACAATAGCAAAGATCAATAAAACTAAAAGCTGGTTCTTTGAGAAGATAAACAAAAATGATAAACCTTTAGCCAGACTCAAGAAAAAGAGGGAGAGGACTCAAATCAATAAAATTAGAGATGAAAAAGGAGAAGTTACAACACACACCACAGAAATACAAAGCATCATAAGAGACTACTACAAGCAACTCTATGCCAATAAAATGGACAACCTGGAAGAGAAAGAGTAATTAAGGAAACAATCCCACTACCACTGCAACAAAAAGAATAATATACCTAGGAATAAACCTACCAAAGGAAGTAAAAGACTCAGAAAACTGTAAGACACTGATGAAAGAAATCAAAGATGATATAAACAGATGGAGACATATACCGTGTCCTTGGATTAGAAGAATCAATATTGTGGAAATGACGATGCTACCCAAAGCAATCTACAGATTCAATGCAATCCTTATCAAATTAGTGGTGGCATCTTCTACAGAACTCGAACAAAAAATCTTAAAATTTGTAGGGAGACACAAACGACCCCGGAGAGCCAAAGCAGTCTTGAGAGAGAAAAAAAGAGCTGGAGGAATGAGACTTCCAGACTTCGGACTATACTACAAAGCTACAGTAATCAAGACAATATGGTTTTGACCCAAAAACAGAAATATAGATCAATAGAACAGGATAGAAGGCACAGAGATAAACCCACGTTCCTATGGTTAACTAATTTATGACAAAGGAGGCAAGGGTATACATGTAGAAAAGACAGTGTCTTCAGTAAGTTGTGCTGGGAAAACTGGACAGCTACATGTAAAATAACCAAATTAGAACACTCCCTAACACCATACACATAAATAAATTCAAAATGGATTAGAGACCTAAATGTAAGACCAGACACTGTAAAACTCTTAGAGGAAAACATAAGCAGAACACTCTATGACATAAATCACAGCAAGATGCTTTTTTGCCCCACCTCCTAGAGAAATGGAAAGAAAAACAAAAATAAAAATGGGACCTAATGAAACGTAAAATCTTTTGCACAACAAAGGAAAACATAAACAAGACAAAAAGACAACCATCAGAATGGGACAAAATATTTTCTTTTTTTTTTACATCTTTATTGTAGTATAATTGCTTT
Source organism: Monodon monoceros (assembly GCF_005190385.1). Taxonomy (NCBI): domain Eukaryota; kingdom Metazoa; phylum Chordata; class Mammalia; order Artiodactyla; family Monodontidae; genus Monodon; species Monodon monoceros. Next base: position 15,455,558 of record NW_021703781.1, on the reverse strand, counting down.
ATAATGGTGTGTTAGTTTCTGCTTTATAACAAAGTGAATCAGTTATACATACACTTATGTTCCCATATCTCTTCCCTCTTGCGTCTCCCTCCCTCCCACTCTCCCTATCCCACCCGTCTAGGCGGTCACAAAGCACCGAGCGAGAAAATATTTTCAAATGAAGCAAATGTCAAAGGATTAATCTCCAAAAAGCAGCTCATGTAGCTCAATATCACAAAATCAAAAAACCCAATCCAAAAACAGGCAGAAGACCTAAACAGACATTTCTCCAAAGAAGATATACAGGTTGCCAACAAACACATGAAAGGACGCTGAACATCACTAATCATTAGAGAAATGGAAATCAAAACTACAGTGAGGTATCACCTCACACCAGTCAGAATGGTCATCATCAAAAAATCTACAAACAGGGCTTCCCTGGTGGCGCAGTGATTGAGAGTCTGCCTGCTGACACAGGGGACACGGGTTCGTGCCCTGGTCCGGGAAGATCTCACATACTGCAGAGTGGCTGGGCCCGTGAGCCAAGGCCGCTGAGCCTGCGCATCCGGAGCCTGTGCTCTGCAACGGGAGAGGCCACAACAGTGAGAGGCCCATGTACCACTCACACACACACAAATCTACAAACAATAAATGCTGGAGAGACATTTATTGGAGAAAAGGGAACCCTCTTGCACTGTTGGTGGGAATGGAAATGGATATAGCCACTAGGGAGAACAGTATGGAGGTTCCTTAAAAACTAAAAATAGAACTACCATATGACCCAGCAATCCCACTACTGGACATTTACCCTGAGAAAACCATAATTCAAAAAGAGTAATGTACCACAATGTTCATTGTAGCTCTATTTACAATCGCCAGGACATAGAAGCAACCTAAGTGTCCATCGACAGATAAATGGATAAAGAATATGTGGCACATATATACAATGGAATATTACTCAGCCATAAAAAGAAACGAAATTGAGTTATTTGTAGTGAGGTGGGTGGATCTAGACTCTGTCCTACAGAGTGAAGTAAGTCAGAAAGAGAAAAAGAAATACCGTATGCTAACACATATATATGGAATCTAAAAAAATAAGTTTATGAAGAACCTAGGGGCAGGAAAAGATTAAGGACACAGACGTAGAGAAGGACTTGAGGATACAGGGAGGGGGAAGGGTAAGCTGGGACAAAGTGAGAGAGTGGCATGGACATATATACACCACCAAACGTAAAATCGATAGCTACTGGGAAGCAGCCGCATAGCACAGGGAGATCAGCTTGGTGCTTTGTGACCACCTAAAGGAGTGGGATAAGGGGGTGAGGGGGAGGTGCAAGAGGGATGGGATATGGTGTTATATGTATACATATAGCTGATTCACTTTTTTATACAGCAAAAACTAACACACAATTGTAAAGCTATTATACTCCAATAAAGATGTAAAAGAAAAAACCCAGAAAGCCCAGAGATAAACCTACGCACCTATGGTTCACTGATCTATGACAAAGGAAGCAAGGGTATATAATGGAGAAAAGACAGTCTCTTCAATAAGTGGTGCTGGGAAAAATGGACAGCTACATGTAAAAGAATGAAATTAGAACACTCCCTAACACCATACACAAAAATAAACTCAAAATGGATTAGAGACAGAAATGTAAGACCGGACACTATAAAACTCTTAGAGGAAAACATAGGAAGAATACTCTGACATAAATCACAGGAAGATCTTTTTTGATCCACCTCTTAGAGTAATGGAATAAAAAACAAAAATAAACAAATGGGACCAAATGAAACCTAAAAGCTTTTGCAAAGCAAAGGAAACTGCAAACAAGATGAAAAGACAACCCTCAGAATGGGAGAAAATATTTACAAACTGATCAATGGACAAAGGGTTAATCTCCAATATATATAAACAGCTCATGGAGCTCAACAGTAAAAAAGCAAACAACTCAATCCGAAAATGGGCAGATGACCTAACTAGACATTTGTCCCAAGAAGACATACAGATGGCCAAGAAGCACATGAAAAGCTGCTCTACATCACTAATTATTAGAGAAATATAAACCAGAACTACAATGAGGTATCACCTCACACCAGTCAGAATGGGCATCATCAGAAAATCTCCAAACAACAAATGCTGGAGACGGTGTGGAGAAAAGGGAACCCTCTTGCACTATTTGTGGGAATGTAAATTGATACAGTCACTATGGAGAACAGTATGGAGGTTCCTTAAAAAACTAAATATAGAATTACCATATGACCCAGCAATCCCACTACTGGGCACATACCCAGAGAAAACCATAATTCAAAAAGACACATGCACCACAACGTTCATTGCTGCACTATTTACAATAGCCAGGACATGGAAGCAACCTAAATGCCCATAGACAGATGAATGGAAAAGATGTGGTACATATATAAAATGGAATATTACTCAGCCATATAAAGGAATGAAATTGGGTCATTTGTAGAGACGTGGATAGATCTAGAGACTGTCATACAGAGTGAAGTAAGTCAGAAAGAGACAAACAAATATCGTATATTAAAGCATACATGTGGAACCTAGAAAAACGGTACAGATGAACCAGTTTGCAAGGCAGAAATAGAGACACAAATGTAGAGAACAAATGTATGGACAAGAAAGGCAGAAATGGCAGGCTGGTGGTGGTGGGATGAATTGGGAGACTGGTATTGACATATATACACTTATATGTATAAAATAGATAACCAATAAGAACCTGCTGTATAAAAATATAAATAAAATTAAATTAAAGTAAATAATTTTTTAAAAAAACAGAAAAAAAGTTCTTTCCTTCCCATAGACATATTTATATGAATGAATTATTTCCATGCTTATATCTATAAATACAAGAAGAGGAATAAAACCTACCTTGAGCCAAAAAAGAAAAAAAAAAAAGAGAAAAAACAGAACCCACTGGTCATACAGAGGAAAACCCTATCAGGGCACTTGCTCCAGTGGTAAACAATTCTGAAGTTGGTCAGAGGTGGGGAATCATCTCCCATGCAGCCAGCAGCACCCCCGCAAGGATCATTCTCATTGCAAAGCTGGGGGTCCGGGCCGAGGCGTCTGTGAGTAAACGTGAGCTGAGCCCCAGGCCAGCTGCTGATGAACTGTTCCCACCCTTCCCAGGTAAAACACCTGAATGTGTGCAAGGACTCAAAAGCCTAGAGGAAGGGCGTGGAGCCACACCAGCGACAGCACGCCGGCCGACTTGGTGCCTGCAGGCCAGCCAGGATGGTCCTGGCCCCAGGCGCTCTTCTGGAAGCTTTCCATTTCCCTGATGAGGTAACCCTCCTGTCCCGGCCCCCACTGCTTTTTTCCTTCCTCACCTCTGCCCGGGGAGAACTTCCAGTGGCAGGTATGGGTGACACATCCTCTTCTTTAGCAGGTGGCAGCCCGGCAACTCCTGCAGAAAGTCCAGCAGCGCCCCACTCACACCGGGCCGCCCACAAAGCCGTGGCCCCACACTCCCTCCCACCAGCCCATTCCCGAGACTGCTGACAGGGCAGAGAATATGGCGTCAGGCACAGCTGCAGTGGCTCTTGCTGCCTGGAGTGGTGTTTATATTGACCTCAACCCAGGCACACCTGGGGAGGGCTGGCCGGCAGCCAATCCTCACCCCTCAGAGGCTCACAGTTGCAGTAAATGGACCTTGCTGAACTGGCCAGGTCCAAGGAACAAGTGTGGGCTCCTCAGAGTCAGGATAGACGAGGGGCTGCAGCTCTGGCTTGTTTTCTAATCATTTTATCTGGTCCATGAGTGGGAGACAACTTCAAGAAGACCCTCTCCTAATGAGAAGAGCCCAGGAGTTAGGGAGAGGAGGGGTGGTTGGTGGAGACAGAGGCCTGGTGCCCCGGTTGCAGTGGAAGTCTCTGGAAGACCAGGCGGAGGGAGGCCGCACAGAGTGATGCCCTGGGTCACAGACCTGTCGGAGCTGTTTGTTAGTTCAAGTCCTGCTCTGCGGTGCTCTGTGTCAGCTCTCAGTGACAGGTGAGCTGGGGGTGCTCTGCAATGAGGGCTATGTGCACGGTTCCTGTGTGCCCAGCCCTGCCAGGGTACCAGCCCAGGAGAGCTCCGTATCCTGGGAGGGACCTGACCACGAGTGCCCCATGGGCTGCTGGGTAGATGCACAGGTGAGCTCTATACCCTGGGAGGGGCGTGACCACGAGAGTCCCGTTGGCTGCTGGGGACCTGCCCAGGTGAGCCCCATATCCTGGGAGGGGCCTGAGCACGAGAGCCCTGTTGTCTGCTGGGGACCTGCCCAGGTGAGCTCCATATCCTGGGATTGGCCTGACCACGAGAGTGCCGAGGGCTGCTGGGGACGTGGTAAAGGATGTCAGGACAGTCAGTGAAGCCACCGAGGATATACATCCAGTAGTTCCTAATTCCTACATCCTGCTGGTCATTCTACCAACCACCAGGACATGGTATTTTGTATTAGACTTCAATGATGCCTTCTTCTGTATTCCATTAGTCCCAGAGTCACAAGAAATTTTGGCTTGTGAGGGCCAGGACTCAACATACAACAAAAACAATACTGCTGTGCCATCCTGCCCCAAGGGTTCAAAATTTCCCACACCATCTTTGGGAAAACATTAGATAAAGACCTAAAAGTTCTACCTCTGGAAAATGGAACCCTCCTTCAATATGCAGACGACATTCTGATCGCCAGCCCTACTAAGGAGACATCTGAACTACCTAGCCAAAAAAGGATAGAAGGTGTCCAAGAAAAAGGCTCAAATATCACAGACTAAGGTGACCTGCCTGGGCTTCATTCTCAGAGAAGGTCAGAGAAGCCAATCCTAGGAAAGGGAAGAAGCCATTTGCAGCCTTACCCCTTCTAATACTAGAAGACAGCTTAGGGGTTCCTGGGGAGGCCGGGGTTTGCTGCATTTGGATCCCTAACTACAGTCTAATAGCTGGGCCTCTATATGAAACACTGAAAGGAAAAGATGATGATCCTTTTGAATAGAATCCAGAAGTGGCCTTTCGAAGAATGGAAAGAGCAGTCAATTCAGACCTTTGCCCTGGAACTCCCTAATTTAGCTAAACCGTTTGACTTTTATATTCCCAGTCAAAGGTGAATTGCCCTTGGAGTATTAGTGCAAAAACTGGGACCACTTGAAATGGAACAACGCAAGAATGCCCTCCAAGTAGGATAAACTACGGTCACCAAGGGCTTGGCCCACTGCCCCATCTGGCCAGGATACTGGGGGCATCTAAAAATCTGGAAATCAGCAGCCCACAAGGCCAGCTCCCTACTAAGGGAAACAGACCCAATGTGGTGATCCTAACCACCGACCATGCCCTGAAGTTGCAGGGGTCGCTCTGTGGGCACACTGACCTCGAGTGACATGGCCCTCCAACTCCAACCTCCAGAGAAACAACCGGGGACAACGGGCCCCCATGACGACTCGTGTGACCATCACTTGACCTGGAGTTTCTCTCAGAAAACAACAAGAGTGTGCCCCAAAAGAGCAGACTACTGCTTGCAGGACTTACTGCACCCAGAGGGGAGCTAATAAGCTTGGCGGGGAAACAATATATCATGCGGTCACCACAGAAAAGCCTACAGACACCACGGTGACGGCGGCCAATAAGACCGGCTGGACTCCTGGCTACTTCAAAAGGCCGTTGACTCAGTGGCCGTCATGGCCCTGGATCACCACCGACCCTGGACTGTCTAGGAGTTGAGCAGGCAGGGCTCTGAAGCCTGGTGCTATTTGTACGTTAATTCAGGGGCCTAATTGAAGAAAGCGCAGACTACTGGTCAGTGCATATAGGCTGGAAGAAACCGTCAGCCTAAGATGGCCGAACAAATGTGGAGCGGGGTAAAACCGCCCCCCGCCCCAGCGTCTCTGCGCATCTCTTTCCTGGACCCTTAAAGGTCATTAGAATCTATAACACTTCCAATGCTGATGCTCAGGCGGACAAGAAGTGAGGCAGGAGGCCTGGGGACAATCAACCTCACCTGGAGGCTGCTGGGGAGAAGTTCTGCCCCTCCCCCCTGGGTATGAGGACTCCCAACTAAGCACGAAGCAGTTACAGAAGAGGGGTTTGCACACTCAGCACCCCAAGAATGAGGAACGGGACAAAAGGCAGAGGAGGGGTTTGTCACCGGCAAAGCCCATTAAAAATTCCTGGGAGATAAAAATAGAATCTGGGCAATAAAACAAAGTCCAACCTTTTTTTCCTTTGTGCTCTGTCTAATTTCACGTGCTCCTTGGGTTCCGCATGCAGAGGTCCCACACCTGGCACTTCAGACCCGATTTCCTAGTGCAGAATGGCTGGGTCGACAACTCAGCTCGCGGGGCCCCATGCAGACTCCACGACATAGAGCCTGAGCTGCAGCCAGCCCGGCCCTCAAGAGCTCTGCCCCCACCCTCCCGCTGATGCTGCCGGGATCCCTACACAGCAGCCCGGCCCACAGCCCGCGGAGGTGCGCACACTCTCACCTCTCCATTCTCTGATCAAAATATAAAGTTTTCTTTGCTTCTGAACCAAACTCAGTCTCGATCTGTTGGCTCCAATGACACTGGGCAGGGGGACACTTGTTGGGGCCCACTCTGGAGGATCAGTAACAGAAATTGAGAACATTGTAACTTCAATGAACAGATGTGTGAGCCAAACTGTAATTAACATAGAGCAGTGTATAAGGCTCGGGTAAAATAAGGTGTTTCTAACACTTCAATTTGATATTTCCATCACTTTATTATAAGCAAGTTCAGTGAAGAGGTTTGTCTTATTTGTCAGGTCAACATTAGAGAAATGAAGTGATTTCTTTCCAAGGATGTACATCTAATAATCTTGGCTGAAGCTACAATCTTGTTTTGAATGTTTTTCCATTGAAAGTGATACCTCTCTTTCAGCTCCCCCATTTCTGAGGAGTATAAAATCTTAGAATTTATTATTACCAAAGGGGAAAGGTGGGAGGAGGGATAAATTAACAGTTTGGGATTAACACATACACACTGCTATGTATAAAATAGATCATCAACAAGGAACTACTGTATAGCACAGGGAACTACACTCATATTCTGCAATAACCTATAAGGGGAAATAATCTGAAAAAGAATAGATATTTTTATTGACATCATCTATCAACGACAGATAAAATGTAACCTAAGGGAAGCCGATGGTGAGCGCTTCTCATCCTGAAGACTTCAATCATCTAAAGTTCGGACTCTGCCTACTTCCCAAGGCCCTTAATGAATATATGTGTAGCCGTAGCTTAAAAATTCCCCAGTTGGGGTTTCGGGGAGACACTGATTTGGAAAAATCCCTGGTGTTCTCCTTACATGCACGGGACCCTTCCTACTTGTAACACATGCCTGTCGCACCCAGAGGATGGTACACTGTTCGATCGGGAAGAGTTTGGAAAACGCATCTCATCTCCTCATCTACTGGTGCTCGGGTTCACCCCTCCAGCGTCTTTCCTAACAATCTCCCCACTTGGGGATGTCAGCACCGTCAACATCCTGTTGCGCACAATTTGGAATTTGTCCAGAGGATGAAGCGTAAGGATGAGAAACAATGAGAGACAAGTCCTAGGTGTTCGGACAGGCACATGTCACTCTCATTTCCAATCAGGAAGACGAATTGGCCACAGGCTAGGATTGCCCACGGAAACAGAATAGGGCTTGAGGAAATCCCGCTGTTTTGTGGCCAGTTCCTAAAAACACAAGTTGAAAAATGGAACTTAGGGGCACTGAAATTCACAAAACTGAAGAGTTGAAAATATCTATCCTCTAAAAATGTCTTGAGGTAAGTCACCGAAAAGGACTTGTAAGCAAGGGAGAATGGCAGGAAAGGGAGTTGAAGAGGTAGAAAGGACTCGCCATTAAAGCACAAGAAAAGGGGCTAAATATCGACAATGATGCAGTTGGCCAAAAAGGGCATATACGTTTTTTCTGAATATATTCAAGAAAAGGGCATCACCCTTTTCAGCCAACCAAACAGGTGGGCACTGGAAATCAATATTACAAAAGGTACCACTTCACATCACTCAGAAGAGCCATCCTCATAAAGTGTAAACACCAGAAATGCAGGACAGGGCGAGGAGAAAAGGGAGCTCTGTGAGGGTGATAGTGGAAATGTAAATTGCCAATGGCCACTCTGGAGAAGTGTATTGTGTTTACTAAAACATCTAAAAAATGAGCTACAGAGCATAGGGCACTTGCACTCATGGGCATGTATCTTGGGAAAACAAAAATCGACAGGACACAGGCACCCCAAACTTTACCGCCTCTCTGTTTAAAAGAGCCTCAACTTGGATATAACCTACATGTCCCTGGAAGGAAAATATGGATAAATGAGATGTGGTACTTATGTAGAGTGGAATATTGCTCAGCCCAGAAATCAATATAACAAGGCCAGTTGCAACAACTCCGGAGGAGTTACATACGATCATTCTAAGTGACATAAGTCAAAAAGAAAAGAACACATATCATAAGATATCACTTAAAGGTGGAATCAAAAATGGCTACACATGAAATAAATTACAAAACAGAAACATAGTCAAATATGTAGAACACACACATAAGGCTGCTAACGGGGAAAGGTGGGGAGGGGTGAGGCATTATCCAGGAGGATGAAATTAGCAAAGATACCGTTCCAAATACCAAATTGATAATCGACAAGGCCTACACGGTACCTCAAAGAACTGCACTCAGCACACTCATCTCACTGGAAAAGAATATATACGACTGGTAAGAATCTGAAAAAGAATTTATTGATGTCTCTCTGTACGTGAATCAAGTGGATGTACAGCAGCAAGAAAGAGAGCATTGAACATCAGCTGTAACCAACATAATAATAAACTGAAAAAAAAAAGACAGTGAGACAGAGAAAAACGCTTACAACTTTTGCTCAGGGGCTGTGATGCAACATGGATTAAACAAATCTAGACACACAGCAGTATGGAACATAAGGCTGGAAACTGTTCGTGCTAAGAAAAGTAGTGAGGTTGGGTGAGGAAATGCAGACCCTTTAAAGTAATACTGCCTGGTACCCATTCTATGGGTCCCAAATCTGCAGGTTCAAGTAAATCTTCCTACAGCAAAAACATGCATGGGAAACCCAGAGGACTGCACACTGTGTGATCGGGAAAGGTGTCTATAATGCACCTCATTTTTCATCTCCTGGTGCTCGGGTTTGCCATTCCAGCCACTTTATTAACAATCTCCCCACTTGGAGAATCAGCGCCTATAACCTCCTGTTTCTAACAGTTTGCAATTTGTGTGCAGGATGAATGGGGAGAGGGGGAACCAATGAGAGCTTAGCCTGGAATTTTCCATGTGAAGAAAGGGAACAGGGGGATGGAATGAGACCCAAGCCCTAGATGTTTGGACAGGCATATGCCACTCTAGTTTCCTAATCTGGAAGAAGAATTTCCCTATCCTTCAGGTGCCCCAGTAACCGGGGTGGGTCTGTAGAAACCCTGCCCCTTTGTGGCTGCTTCCCTAAACAACAAGTTGAAAAATGGTGCTCAGGGGCCCTGCAATTCACAAACATGCAGGGTTGTAATTGACACCTCTAATGGAGTCATTTCTTGAGACAAGTATTCGTAAAGGCCTTGTAAGCAAGGCAGAATTGCAGGAAAGGGATTTCAAGAGGTAGTTTGCACTCGCCATTAAAGCACATGCAAAGCTGCTGAACATCGCCAATGATGCAGTTGGCCAAAAAGGCCGTATGCGTTATTCCTTAATATATTCAGGAAAAACCCCTACTCCATTTTTGGCCAACAAAACAGGCGGGCAATGTAAATTAATACTACAAAGAGGTATCACTTCGCACCAGTCAGAATGGCCAAGCTCACAAAGTGTAAAACCTGAAATGCAGGACAGGGCGTGGAGGTAAGGGAACCCTGACAAGCTGGTGGTGGGAATGTAAATTGCTAACAGTCACTGTGGAGAAGTGGGTGGTGATTCCTTAAAAATCTAAAAAACAGAGCTTCAGAGCATATGGCGCTTCCACTCCTGGGCCTGTATCTTGGAAAAAACGTAAATTGACAGGACCCAGGCACTCCAAAATTTATGCAGCCCTGTTTACAAGAGCCTCTACTTGGAAGCTACCTAAACGTCCTCGGAAGGAAGACTGGATAAAGAAATTATGCTAGATATGTACAATGGAATATTACTCAGC